>NC_091203.1:16363700-16403700 GCF_040958095.1 Procambarus clarkii | reverse complement strand
ATCCTTACAGACAAAAATCAGAGGATACAACTGACGATTTACTATAAAACCAGAAAAACGGCCAGCCTACTCATGAGAAACTCTCCAGACACAAAACAGAACGCTTTAAAAGAGACTAACGTCGTCTATGCCTTCAAATGCCCGCTTGGGGACTGTAAGCTCCAAAAAACCCAGTATATAGGCAAGACAACATCTCTTTCTAGGCGTTTAACGATGCATAAGCAACAGGGCTCCATTAAGGAACATATAATCTCTTCCCACAACCAAACCATCGCCAGAGAAATCCTAGTAAACAACACAGAAATCATCGATAGATACAGCGATAGCAGGCGGCTTGACGTTTGCGAGGCACTACACATCAAAAAGTCAACACCAGCAATCAACAGCCAATTATTGCACAACTATATTCTACCCACCTCAAGACTCCGCTCCAATATAGAAGCATCAAGAAATATGGACCAATAGGCTTTCTACAAACACTTCTATTCAATATCCATTGTTTCGTGTTCTGTCTTGTGTTGATGAAATTAATACCCTATTAATATCACCTCTTGTTCTGTCTTGTGTTGATGAAATTAATACCCTATTAATGCCACTTCTTGTTCTGTCTTGTGTTAATGCCACATCACCCCTTCCACCTCACTCAAATGTAGATATAAAATCGGAGATGCGTAAGTTCTATTCAGTTGTGTATTTGTGAGCTAAAGTCTTTGAAAATGTAATAAGTTTTACGAAACGCGCTCGTGTCGCGTCAGACTAGAAATAAAAATGAATTTTGGAGAATTGATTTTTGATTTACCTCCAACAGTGAAAAGAAATGTACGAAAGATTGAGAAAATTCGTGTTAGAATTATTAATCTTACTTTTTCGGTCATATTTAATAATATATATATATATATATATATATATATATATATATATATATATATATATATTATTAAATATGACCGAAAAAGTAAGATTAATAATTCTAACACGAATTTTCTCAATCTTTCTAACATTACGCTTCACTGTTGGAGGTAAATCAAAAATCACTTCTCCAAAATTCATTTTTATTTCTAGTCTGACGCGACACGGGCGCGTTTCGTAAAACTTATTACATTTTCAAAGACTTCACAAATACACAACTGATTAGAACTTACGTATCTCTGATACGTAAGTTCTAATATGTCGTACCTAGTAGCCAGAACGCACTTCTCAGCCTACTATGCAAGGCCCGATTTGCCTAATAAGCCAAGTTTATAAAGATAGGTTAGGTTAAGTTAGGTAGGGTTGGTTAGGTTCGGTTGTATATCTACGTTAATTTTAACTCCAATAAAAAAAAATTGACCTCATACAAAATGAAATGGGCAGCTTCATTACTTCATAAGAAAAAATTGAAGAAAATATATTAATTCAGGAAAACTTGGCTTGTTAGGCAAATCGGGCCTTGCATAGTAGGCTGAGAAGTGCGTTCTGGCTACTAGGTACGACATATATATATATATATATATATATATATATATATATATATATATATATATATATATATATATATATAACAGTTTGTGAGCGTACCACCTCTGGTGCCAATGTGGGGACCCATAGCCTCGGAGAAGGAAATAAAAAGTATTCAGAGGAGACCTTGTGGTTTCTCACTGAACACTAATATTATCTACTCCTACCACCTTACCTTGAGGTTACCTTGAGGTGCTTCTGGGGCTTAGCGTCCCCGCGGCCCGGTCGTCGACCTGGCCTCCTGGTTGCCGGACTGATCAACCAGGCTGTTGGACGCGGCTGCTCGCAGCCTGACGTACGAGTCACAGCCTGGTTGATCAGGTATCCTTTGGAGGTGCTTATCCAGTTCTCTCTTAAACACTGTGAGGGGTCGACCAGTTATGCCCCTTATGTGTACCACCCCCATTCTTTTGTATGTACACATATATATTTACTTTATTTGAACTTTGTTACAAAAAAGGAGTTACATATGGGTTACAAAGATGGTTATCATAGGTTGTCGAGTTCCTCCAGCTCCTCAGATGACGGGCAGGAACCCTGGATGCAGTGCGCATTTCCCCCTCTGTATCGCCACACTGAGGCGCTGGAAAAGAAAGCTTGCAGCTCTTGGGTCCCTTGTCGTTTCAATGAGCCTAGAACCCAGTTCCTTCAAAAAACTGGTAGCACTTTTACCCCAGGCGCCGAGTGTCTTGGAAGCAATGGGGACAAAATTGTAGTGGTGATCCAGTTCTCTATACTTACGGGATTTGCCTGCTTCCCTGTGGGTGGCAGCGCCACCTGGTTGTGCAACACTGAGGTTAATGTAGGTGTTAGCCAGGGTTGATACGCTCGTGTAGTCCCATACCAACTGCTTGCCATTCTTCCAGGGGTTCACTGTGATACCTTCCGGGCGACCAATAAGAGAATCAAAGTTACGGGGTGTTAGGTAACGGGGCTCTCTTTCAGCTGGGCATCCAGCTGTGGTGAGGCTCCTGTTGATGATGTCGTTAACTTCACTGTGCCTCGAGTGCCATCCCCCTGTGCTTTGGCAGAGTAGGCCATGGTGGCCGTACCTGTCAGCCACCACCTCGCCGCAAATACACCTATATCTGGTGTGGATTGGGGCAGCAAGGCGGAGGGCCACAACAATTCGGAGGGCGTGTGGTGTGAGACGCGTGCCAGTTGCCGACATTGGGGTTGCTAACAGTAAATCCCCTGCATGTGGTGCTGCTACTGCTGTGAGGCGAGCAATGTCGTGTTGTGTTGTTGCAGCACCCAGGCACTCTGCAGCAACTTGGTCTACAATTGGGCCATCCCAGCTGGATTGCTTGTGAGCTTTTGGGGATGGTGGTTGAGGTGATTGGCCTGCACGAGAGGCCCACTCTGTAGCACAGCGTGTAAAATTGGGATCATGTACACCTGCCAGCTGATGTAAGTGGTCAGGTAGAATTTCCTTCACAAGGTCGTCGGATGCTGATAAGTAGGACAGGAAATATATATATATATATATATATATATATATATATATGTCGTACCTAGTAGCCAGAACGTACTTCTCAGCCTACTATTCAAGGCCCGATTTGCCTAATAAGCCAAGTTTTCCTGAATTAATATATTTTCTCAAATTTTTTTCTTATGAAATGATAAAGCTACCCATTTCATTATGTATGAGGTCATTTATTTTTTATTGGAGTTAAAATTAACGTAGATATATGACCAAACCTAACCAACCCTACCTAACCTAACCTATCTTTATAGGTTAGGTTAGGTTAGATAGCCGAAAAAGTTAGGTTAGGTAAGGTTAGGTAGATTAGGTAGTCGAAAAACAATTAATTCATGAAAACTTGGCTTATTAGGCAAATCCGGCCTTGCATAGTAGGCTGAGAAGTGCGTTCTGGCTATTAGGTACGACATATATATATATATATATATATATATATATATATATATATATATATGTCGTACCAAGAAGCCAGAACGCACTTCTCAGCCTACTATGCAAGGCCCAATTTGCCCAATAAGCCAAGTTTTCATGAATTAATTGTTTTTCGACTACCAAACCTACCTAACCTAACTTTTTCGTCTACCTAACCTATAGAGATGGGTTAGGTTAGGTAGGGTTGGTTAGGTTCGGTCATATATCTACGCTAATTTTAACTCCAGTAAAAAAATTGACCTCATACACAATGAAATGGGTAGCTTTATCATTTCATAAGGAAAAAATTAGAGAAAATATATTAATTCAGGAAAACTTGGCTTATTAGGCAAATCGGGCCTTGCATAGTAGGCCGAGAAGTGCGTTCTGGCTACTAGGTACGACATATATATATATATATATATATATATATATATATATATATATATATATATATATATATATATATATATATATATATATATATGTCGTACCTAGTAGCCAGAACGCACTTCTCAGCCTAATATGCAATCTCCGATTTGCCTAATAAGCCAAGTTTTCCTGAATTAATATATTTTCTCTATTTTTTTTCTTATGAAATGATAAAGCTACCCATTTCATTATGTATGAAGTCAATTTTTTTTTATTGGAGTTAAAATTAACGAAGATATATGACCGAACCTAACCAACCCTACCTAACCTAACCTATCATTATAGGTTAGGTTAGGGTTAGGTAGCCGAAAAAGTTAGGTTAGGTAGTCGAAAAAACATTAATTCATGAAAACTTGGCTTATTAGGCAAATCGGGCCTTGCATTGTAGGCTGAGAAGTGCACTCTGGCTATTAGGTACGACATATATGTGTATATATATATATATATATATATTTATATATATATATATATATATATATATATATATATATATATATATATATATATATATATATATATATATATATATATACGACATATATATATATATATATATATATATATGTCGTACCTAGTAACCAGAACGCACTTCTCACCCTACTATGCAAGGCCCGATTTGCCTAATAAGCCAAGTTTTCCTGAATTAATATATTTTCTATAATTTTTTTCTTATGAAATGATAAAGCTACCCATTTCATTATGTACGAGGTCAATTTTTTTTTATTGGAGTTAAAATTAATGTAGATATATGACCTAACCAACCCTACCTAACCTAACCTAACCTATCTCTATAGGTTAGGTTAGGTTAGGTAGCCGAAAAAGTGAGGTTAGGTTAGGTAGGTTAGGTAGTCCAAAAACAATTAATTCATGAAAACTTGGCTTATTAGGCAAATCGGGCCTTGCACAGTAGGCTGAGAAGTGCGTTCTGGCTACTAGGTACGACATATATATATATATATATATATATATATATATATATATATATATATATATATATATATGTCGTACCTAGTAGCCAGAACTCACTTCTCAGCCTACTATTCAAGGCCCGATTTGCCTAATAAGCCAAGTTTTCCTGAATTAATATATTTACTATAATTTTTTTCTTATGAAATGATAAAGCTACCCTTTTCACTATGTATGAGGTCAATTTTTTTTTATTGGAGTTAAAATTAACGTAGATATATGACCGAACCTAACCAACCCTACCTAACCTAACCTAACCTATATATATAGGTAAGGTTAGGTTAGGTAGCCAAAAAAAGCTAGGTTAGGTTAGGTTAGGTAGGTTAGGTAGACGAAAAAACATTAATTCATGAAAACTTAGCTTATTAGGCAAATCGGGCCTTGCATAGTAGGCTGAGAAGTGAGTTCTGGCTACTAGGTACGACATATATATATATATATATATATATATATATATATGTGTGTGTGTGTGTCGTACCTAGTAGCTAGAACGCACTTCTCAGCCTACTATGCAAGGCCCGATTTGCCTAATAAGCCAAGTTTTCATGAAATAATATATTTTCTCAATTTTTTTTCTTATGAAATGATAAAGCTACCCATTAGATTATTTATGAGGTCAATTTTTTTTATTGGAGTTAAAATTAACGTAGATATATGACCGAACTTAACCAACCCTACCTAACCAAACCTAACCTATCTTTATAGGTTAGGTTAAGTTAGGTAGCCGAAAAAGTTAGGTTAGGTTAGGTTAGGTAGGTTAGGTAGTCGAAAAACAATTAATTCATGAAAACTTGGCTTATTAGGCAAATCGGGCCATAGTAGGCTGAGAAGTGCGTTCTGGCTACTAGGTACGACATATATATATATATATATATATATATATATATATATATATATATATATATATATATATATATATATATATATTGTGACGATAATCTCTTTCAAGAGAGATTGAGCCTGCTCTTCCCTCCATAATTACGCCAAAATACAAGATACTATATACAAGATACATTCACCAAGTATCGCCAAACGTTTTGCATAGAGAGCAAATCGTACCCAGCACACCTGGGTACCGCCGTAACCAGCTAACTGCTCATCCTCTGCCTGCCTGTTGCTGATTGGCTGGTGTCTCGTCGCCCCTGCCCTCCGCCACCACCACAAGTCGACGTCTGGGCTGCAGTGCGCCAGTCTCGTCAGAATATCTCAGTGCTCCATGCAGTTGACATCTCTCGCTGGTATACTAAGCCTTGGCTTTCGTGTACTTAGGGAGGTGGCAGCTCGAAGCCAGTATTCCAGCACTCATATTTTATTTTGCTATCACTGTAACTTACTTGTCTTAGTGTAACTTTTCATTTGCAAGTGATTATTCATGTTATTTTGTTTGTTGACTTATCCTGCATATTTTATGAGATTGCCTTTATTCATGTCTTGTTTTTCTAGAGTAATTAAAATTTCATTGTTTATATACTTGTGTTTTGTGTGTCTTCCCATTACCTTACCACAGACGAAAGGACCAACTTTTCTCTCTTTTTTTTATTATGTGACGAGGCCCTGCCCCTAGCTTTTGAAACAGCCGAACACCAACGCTTTACCGTCACATAACGTGGGAGCCTGTCCGGGAGCTTCACTCAGGTACTGGTGCCAAGTAGTCAATTTATGGTAAGCGTATTTGGCTTTGGTAAAGTAGCTTTCATTATTTTTCATATTCAATTTTATTTTCATATGGTGCTGTGTGTATTGTGCATTCCAAGAGTAGCATATGGTGAAGGTGAGACAACTTTGGATTACGTGGTGACTGTAGGCCTCAGTCATTCTCTTAATTGGTCATCTCTCCCTCCGTGTTATTACTCGTGTTTACCATCTTCTGTCCCTAGGATATTTCTCATATTTTCGGCAGATCATCATATTGGTACCCTGGTACTGTGGTCTGTCCCCGGGTCAAGTGCACCTAATCTTCTGCAATCTGACAGTAGGAGGATAAAGAGGGCCATAGTTCCTCTCGCACGAACTTTAGTTGCTGATTTGGGACCTCAGCAGCACTTCTCGTCACCAGTTGACACCTCGCACCCTTACACGTCGGTCAGAGATGATGATATTTACATTGGTAGGGAATTAGCCTTCTTTTTCAGAGCACAAAAGTTCGCTAATTCTGTAAGTATCATATTAATTTCAGTGGGAAAAACTTGCTTATGTCCTATAGAGACTCGGCAAGGTATGCCTACATTCTTGGACTACCAATTTTACTTTTGAGGCAATTAACTGTTTTATTTGTTTTAGAAACTCAGTTTCGCTTGTTTAGTAGGATTTTCTTGCCCTTATCCTCTTACATGAGTACCGGGTACAAGATTTCCTGCGACCTTGATTTATTAATCATTTATCATCTTGAAATTAACATTAATTGTTAACGATTCCACAGGATAGGTACCAGTTGCCACGTTGTCCTGTTTCTGACATTCACCATATCACAACAGTATATTCGTTGTGCATTTATTTCCTAATTTCACCATGTTTCGTCTCCAAGCTTTCCGTGCAGATCCAGCAGGTGCAATAGGGACCTTAAGTCATGCCAAGAGGACTGAATTACAAACTCTTGCACATGAGTATCAACTACAAGTTCCCTACCAAGCCAACAAAAATGAAATACATAACCTGTTACTGGATCATCTCTTAGAGGAAGGTAAGATAGACTCTGAAACTCACGAAACTTACTTTATTGCAGATAAAACTGATTTGACAACGATGAAACTCAAACTAGAGCTGGCCAAGATCGAACGCGAACAGCACAGAGAAGCCCTCGAGCAACAAAGGGAAGCAGCTGCCATACGAAAGGAAGAAAAAGAACGTAAAATCGCCCTCAAGGAACGTGAAGCTGCCATAAGAAAGGAAGAACAAGAACGTGAAATCGCCCTCAAGGAACGTGAAGCTGCCTTGAGGAAAGAAGAACAAGAACGTGAGGTCGCAATACTCCGTGAGCGGGAACGAGTACACCTTGAAACAAAACAACGCCAATTGGAGATGCAACACGAACATGACAAACAACAAGCAACCCTGACTATGGAATGTCGTCAACGAGAATTCGCGTTGGAAACTTCACACCTCGCTCAACGCCAGAAGCTACCGCCAATCTTCCCGTCAGTTTCAATATATCACATGCAAGTAAGTTAATGCCACCATTCGTAGAAACAGAAGTTGATGTGTTTTTCACCACCTTTGAAACCCTTGCTAATCAACTTAGTTGGCCTGCCGACCAATGGGCAACCCTTCTCAGAGTACATCTTACAGGTAGAGCTGCAGTTACACTCAGTACTTTGGCGTCTGAGAATGACTACCAGACTCTGAAACAAGCAGTGTTGGACGCCTACCTTCTCTCCACCGAAAGTTATCGAAGGAAATTCCGTGACCACCTGAAGGCAAGTACCACTACCTTTCTCGAGTTTGCTAATACCAAAAGGAGATATTTTATGAAATGGCTGGAAGCAGCACATGTCTCTACCTTTGCAGAACTCGTCAACCTCATGCTAGTTGAAGAATTCTTGAGGCGTGTGCCGCCTCCTGTCCGTCTATATTTAGCAGATAAAGAAGAAACCGACTACCTAAAGTGTGCTAAGTCGGCTGACACTTACAGCCTCATCCACCGGCTGACACCAGAACCATCTTCCAGTAAGAAGTCGTGGTACAGTTACGAGAAAGTGAGTACCGATCAAGCTGGCTCGCAATTGTACTGTAAGTATTGTAGACTCTATAGACATACCATAGATAAATGTGGTAAGTCTCAATACAAAGGAAACACCGAAACGCCAAAACCCAAACAGACTCCTCCTAAGTCCGGTAAGCCTGTGATGAATGTTGGTGTTCATGTTAATGATCTTTCTCTTTTCAGTAAACACCTGTATACTGGAACTGTCTCTGCCAACGGTTCAAATCCGGAGGGACGTTTCAAACTGAAGATCTTGAGGGACACAGCGGCTCTTCAATCGATTATTTTGAAGTCGGCTGTGCCCAACATCGCCTACACCGGAGAAACTGTCTTCATCACTGACCTCACTGCTACCACTCCTTATCCTCTCGCCAGAGTCCACCTGGATTGTCCCTTCGTGACCGGAGAAGTCCAAGTCGCCATCAGGGAAAAGCCTTTTCCCATGCCTGGAGTGCAACTTCTCCTGGGCAACGACTTGGCAGAAGACCTGCAACCGACCAACCTGATCGTCATGGACAAACCCCAGGTGTGTACCTCTGTGATGGATAATCCCATTTTTGAGTATGTTCCAGCAAAGGTTCAAGAGAGTGATGAAGTTTCTCCTCCGGTTTTAGTGACCACCCGTGCACAAGCTGCACGACCACAGCCAGCTGACTCTACTGCTACCGCTGTCCCTCAAGACCCTCAGAAACTACCCCTGAATTTGACCAAGTTGGAGTTCCGTAAGTTACAGAGGGAAGATCTTACCTTGACATCATTATTTTTCCAGGCTGAGACTCAACCTGACAGTATTCCTGGGTTCTTCCTAGAGAACGAGTTGCTCTACCGCAGATATAGACCCAGTAAACTGAAGGAGGAGGACGATTGGGCCAACGTCGAACAACTAGTGATTCCTGCCAGCCTGCGGCCCACTATTCTACACCTGGCCCACGGAGCACTCTCCCACTACGGATTTAACAAGACCTACCATGGAATCCGTCAAGACTACTACTGGCCAGGTATGGTAAATAGCGTCAAACAGTGTCATACATGTCAGATGGCAGGTAAACCGAACATATCTATTCCCAGAGCACCACTGACTCCCATACAGGTGCCTGCGGAACCTTTCCACAGACTTATTATAGACTGTGTTGGTCCTTTACCTCGGACCAGTTCAGGTAACGCCTATATCTTAACCATCCTGTGTCCTACCACCAGATTCCACATAGCAGTTCCAGTAAAGAACATTACGGCTGCTACGGTTGTGAAACACTTATTGAAGATCTTCACCCAGTATGGATTTCCAAGGGAGGTTCAGAGCGACTGTGGCACCAACTTCACCAGTGATCTCTTCAAGAGGACACTGGAAGAGTTCAACATCAAACAGGTATTGTCCAGCCCCTATCACCCTGCTTCACAGGGTTCTCTTGAGCGTAGTCATCAGACTATTAAAGCACTCCTGAAGAAGTTTTGTAATGAAACCTCTAAGGATTGGGATAAGCAAATTGACCTTATAATGTGTATCTTTAGAAGTCTTCCCAATGAGTCTCTAGGAGTATCTCGTTATGAGATGCTCTACGGACGTAAGTGCCGTACTCCCCTCAAGGCTTTCAAAGACTCTCTACGAGATGCCACCTTCAGTGAGCATCAGAATGTGCCCCAGTTTCTTCAAAACCTACAACACATTCTAGAGAGGGTCCGCAGTTTTGCCCAAGATAATCTATTGAAAGCACAGGAGAGGATGAAGACTCATTACGACCAGGCCAGCAAAGTAAGGAAGTTTAAGCCGGGAGACTTCGTACTTGCTTATTTCCCTATCCCAGGTTCTCCTTTACAAAACGGGTTTTGAGGACCCTACCGCATCAAGGAGTGCAGAAACAACCATAACTATATATATATATATATATATATATATATATATATATATATATATATATATATATATATATATATATATATATATATATATATATATACATATATATATATTGGTAGCAGTCTTTCCTTTAGACATATATTATTAAATATGACCGAAAAAGTAAGATTAATAATTCTAACACGAATTTTCTCGATCTTTCTTACGTTTCTTTTCACTGTTGATGGTAATTCAAATATCAATTCTCCAAAATTCATTTTTATTTCTAGTCTGACGCGACACTTGAGCGCGTTTCGTAAAACTTATTACATTTTCAAAGACTTTAGTTTACAAACACACAACTGAAACTGAATAGAGCTTACACATCTTCGATTTTATATCTACATTTTGGTGAGGTGGATGAGGTGAACACAAACTTTCAACAATGGGTATTGAATGGGTATTAAATTCAAACACAAGACAGAACACGAAACAATGGGTATTGAATGGAAGTAATTGTAGAACGCCTATTGATCCATATTTCTTGATGCTTCTATATTGGAGCGGAGTCTTGAAGTGGGTAAAATATAGTTGTGCATTAATTGGCTGTTGATTGCTGGTGTTGACTTCTTGATGTGTAGTGCCTCGCAGACGCCAAGCCGCCTGCTATCGCTGTATCTATCGATGATTTCTGTGTTGTTTGCTAAGATTTCTCTGGTGATGGTTTGGTTGTGGGAAGAGATTATATGTTCCTTAATGGAGCCCTGTTGCTTATGCATCGTTAAACGCCTGGAAAGAGATGTTGTTGTCTTGCCTATATACTGGTTTTTTTGAGGCTTACAGTCCCCAAGAGGGCATTTGAAGGCATAGACGACGTTGGTCTCTTTTAAAGCGTTCTGCTTTGTGTCTGGAGAGTTTCTCATGAGTAGGCTGGCCGTTTTTCTGGTTTTACAGTAAATCGTCAGTTGTATCTTCTGATTTTTGTCTGTAGGGATAACGTTTCTATTAACAATATCTTTCAGGACCCTTTCCTCCGTTTTATGAGCTGTGGAAAAGATGTTCCTGTAAAATAGTCTAATAGGGGGTATAGGTGTTGTGTTAGTTGTTTCTTCAGAGGTTGCATGGCGTTTCACTTTCCTTCTTATGATGTCTTCGACGAAACCATTGGAGAAGCCGTTGTTGACTAGGACCTGCCTTACCCTACAGAGTTCTTCGTCGACTTGCTTCCATTCTGAGCTGTAACTGAGAGCACGGTCGGCATAAGCGTTAACAACACTCCTCTTGTACCTGTCTGGGCAGTCACTGTTGGCATTTAGGCACATTCCTATGTTTGTTTCTTTAGTGTAGACTGCAGTGTGGAAACTTCCGCTCTTTTCCATGACTGTTACATCTAGAAAGGGCAGCTTCCCTTGAAAAACGCATTTGACGTATTAGAGGACGAGTGCTGTGGTGAACCTGTTGTTCAAAGAGGAGGCAAAGCAACGAGGAGCATTGAAGCGCAGGTCCCTCAACCTGCTCGAAAGGAAAAGGGAGAATCGAAGCGAATTTTGGTTGTGGGAGATTCCCAGGTGAGGTACTTAGACAGAACGTTTTGTGCCAGAGATAGGGGAACAGATTAGGGGTTTGCTATCCGGGAGCTGGAATTGGTGATATTGTTGGAAACATGAATGATATTATGACGGGAAATGGAAACAAACCCATTATTTGTATTAGTGCAGGGGGTAATGATGTTGGGCGAGTTAGGAGTGAGGAACTAATACAGAAATTCGGGACAGCCATTGAATTAGTTAGGAGCAAGGGAGGAATCCCGATTATATGTGGCATTCTTCCAAGAAAGGGAGTGGGAAATGAATGGATGTCGAGGGCAATTGGTGTCAATTGCCGGCTGGAAAGATATTGCAAATCAAATGCAATATCTTTCATAGACAACTGGGAACACTTCTATGGAAGAAATGAAATGTATGCTCGTGATGGGGTGCATCTATCGAGAGTTGGGGTTGTTGCTGTTGCGAACTCGTTGGAGGAAGTGGTTAGAGGTGTTTGTTTGGGTTTAAACTGTTAGTAGATAGAGGTATGGGAATTGATTTGGAGGAAAGAGGTAATAAAACTATGTGTTTGTGGGAGAAAGGAATTGGCAAAATGATTAGGGAAAGAGAAGGGCCTCAAAATAACAATTCACTTAGGGTATATTACACTAACAGTAGAAGTCTAAGAAATAAAATTAACGAATTAAATGCTCTTGTCTGCACAGAAAAAATAGATATTATTGCACTTACCGAAACGTGGATGAATGGGTTCATCCACGTGGGTTCTCTATAAACGTGGGTTCTCTATTCAGAAAATAGAGAACTATTAGCTGAATATCAAATAAATGGATTTAAACTATTTCACACAGATAGATATATTAGACGAGGAGGTGGAGTAGCCATATATGTTAGGGACAATCTGAAATGTAGTCTCAAAGAGGGAATCAAAACTGACCCACACACAGAAACTATTTGGATAGAATTAAACGAAAAAGCTAATAATATTATAATAGGAGTTATATATAGGCCACCAAATTTTGACAGAATGGAAGCAAAGCATCTATGGGATGAAATATCTAGAGCATCTAGATCTAACAATATTTATGTCATGGGTGACTTTAATTTTAGTGGAATAAACTGGTTGAACAAAACAGGGAATAGTGAAGCAGAAGATTTTCCAGAATTAATTGATAATTGCTTTCTTACGCAACACATTAAGGAACCAACACGGGAAAATAATATTTTAGATTTAGTGTTAACTAACAGGGAAACACAAATTAATGACATCGAAATAGGGAGTGAGCTAGGGAACAGTGATCACAAAGAAATCAGATTTAGCATAGAATGGAATAGACCTGTAGGAGAAAATTCTGTTAAAGTGCCAGATTTTCGAAAAGCTGATTTTAATAGCCTAAGAAATTTTTTGGGTCAAATTGATTGGAAAGTCTTGGATATGGGGTGTGGGCCGGTCTTGGAGCGAGACATGAACCCAGCGATAGGTGACTTAAATGGGGATTTCGATGTGGATTCAATGTATAACTTATTTAAGAATATTCTAAACAAAGCACAGGAACGTAGTATACCATACAAATTGAATAGATCGAATACTAATGACCCAAAGTGAATAACAAAGAATTTGAAGAACTTTATAGGTAAAAAGAGAGCTTGGTACAAACGGATTAAAAATGGGGAGGTCACTTTAGAACAGGAATTCGTACAACTGGTTAGAAATGTAAAAAAAGAGATAAGGAAAGCAAAAAGAAACTATGAAGTTCGCATAGCAGGGCAAGCAAAGACAAATCCTAAAGGGTTTTTTCAGTTATATCGTACTAAGTTCTTAAACAAATAGGAAAACTCAAACCAAACAAATCCCCAGGGCCGGTTGAAGTGTTTGCCAGGGTGCTTAAAGAATGCAAAGAGGAGCTTTGTGACCCACTGTCAACCATATTTAATAAATCAATAGAGTCAGGCAGAGTGCCAGAGTTTTGGAAAGTTGCTAATGTGATACCAGTTTTTAAGAAAGGAGATAGATCACTTGCGTCTAACTATCGACCAATTAGCCTAACGTCTATTGTGGGAATGTTACTCGAATCTATAATAGCAAATAAAATTCGTCTTTATCTTGAAAAACATAAATTAATAATTGAGTCGCAACATGGTTTTATAAATGGCCGTTCATGTTTAACAAATTTGTTATCTTTTTATTCTAGCATTGTTGAAGCAGTTGATAGTGGTAAGGATTGCGATGTTGTGTACCTTAACTTTAGCAAAGTTTTTGATACAGTGCCACATGAAAGACTGATTAAAAAGATAGAGTCTCATGGTATTGGGGGTGCTATATTAAGCTGGATTAGGGCATGGCTATACCAAAGGAAACAGAGAGTTAGTATAAATGGAGTCAAGTCAGAGTGGGAAAATGTTGTAAGTGGGGTGCCTCATGGCTCTGTCCTGGGACCTCTGTTGTTTATAATATATATAAATGATTTAGATTCAGGTTTGAGTAGCAACATTTGCAAATTTGCCGATGATACGAAAATCGGTAAGGAAATTAATTCGGAGGAGGACTCACTATCACTTCAAGTTGATCTAGATAGGGTTTTGAAATGGTCGAAGGATTGACAGATGCAGTTTAATGCTGATAAATGTAAAGTTCTGAGGTTAGGTAATGATGATAGGGTTACAAGATACGAGCTAGATGGTGTTGAGATTGCGAAGTCGAATTGCGAAAGGGATCTGTGAGTTATGATTAGTAAGAATTTAAAACAAAAGTGTCAATGCATAAATGTTCGTAATAAGGCAAATCGGACACTTGGATTTATTAATCGCAGCGTTAGTAACAAGACACCTGGTGTGGTTCTCAAGCTCAGTCGGTCAGGTGAAGTCACAGTGAGAGGTTGTGTTAACCGGAGCTCCTGAGTGTTGTTATATTATCATTGCAATATGGAAGTTGTAGTTAAGGACCTGGTGACTCTAGTGGGAGCCCTGAGGACAGAGTTGGACTTTCTGCGGGAGGAGGTGCGTCAGATGAAAGAACAACGAGAAGTAACGAAGGAGGAGACCAGCAGTAAAGGGACCTCGTCTTGGAGAGTTGTGAAAGACAGGGGCCTTAAGAAGACTTTGATAAAGCCGCCTTCAAACGCCATAGCAACTTCTAATTCATTTGACGTTTTGGAGGACGAGTGCTGTGGAGAGACTGTGGATCGCGCAAAAGGGAAAGCAACGAAGAGAAAGGAAGCGCAGGCCCCTCAGAAAGTAAAGGAAGTACCTAAGCAAACATTAGTTGTGGGAGATTCCCAGATAAGGTATTTGGATAGAACGTTTTGTGCTAGAGATAGGGGGAACAGGTTAAGGGTTTGCTATCCCGGAGCTGGCATTGGTGATATTATAAACAACATGAATGATATTATGGCTGGTAATGGGAACAATCCCATTATTTGCATTAGCGTGGGAGGAAATGATGTTGGTCGAGTTAGGAGTGAGGAACTGATTCAGAGGTATAAAACAGCCATAGAGTTAGTTAGGAGCAAGGGAGGAATCCCGATCATATGTGGCATTCTTCCAAGAAAGGGAGTGGGAAATGAATGGATATCGAGGACACTTGGTGTCAATTGCCGGCTGGAAAGATATTGCAAATCAAATGCAATATCTTTCATAGACAACTGGGAACACTTCTATGGAAGAAATGAAATGTATGCTCGTGATGGGGTGCATCTATCGAGAGCTGGGGTTGTTGCTGTTGCGAACTCATTAGAAGAAGTGGTTAGAGGTGTTTGTTTGGGTTTAAACTGTTAGTAGATAGAGGTATGGGAATTGATTTGGAGGAAGGAGGTAATAAAAGTATGTGTTTGTGGGAGAAAGGAATTGGCAAAACGATCAGGGAAAGAGAAGGTCCGCAAAAAAACAATTCACTTAGGGTATATTACACTAACAGTAGAAGTCTAAGAAATAAAATTAACGAATTAAATGCTCTTGTCGGCACAGAAAAAATAGATATTATTGCACTTACCGAAACGTGGATGAATGTAGAAAATAGAGAACTATTAGCTGAATATCAAATATATGGATTTAAACTATTTCACACAGATAGATATATTAGACGAGGAGGTGGAGTAGCCATATATGTTAGGGACAATTTGAAATGTAGTCTCAAAGAGGGAATCAAAACAGAGCCACACACAGAAACTATTTGGATTGAATTAAACGAAAAAGCTAATAATATTATAATAGGAGTAATATATAGGCCACCAAATTTAGACAGAATGGAAGCAAAGCATCTATGGGATGAAATATCTAGAGCATCTAGATCTAACAGTATTTATGTCATGGGTGACTTTAATTTTAGCGGAATAAACTGGTTGAACAAAACAGGGAATAGTGAAGCAGAAGATTTTCTAGAATTAATTGACGATTGTTTTCTTACGCAACACATTAAGGAACCAACACGGGAAAATAATATTTTAGATTTAGTGTTAACTAACAGGGAAACGCAAATTAATGACATCGAAATAGGGAGTGAGCTAGGGAGCAGTGATCACAAAGAAATCAGATTTAGCATAGAATGGAATAGACCTGTAGGAGAAAATTCTGTTAAAGTGCCAGATTTTCGAAAAGCTGATTTTAATAGCCTAAGAAATTTTTTGGGTCAAATTGATTGGAAAGTCTTGGGTATGGGGTGTGGGCCGGTCTTGGAGCGAGACATGAACCCAGCGATAGGTGACTTAAATGGGGATTTCGATGTGGATTCAATATATAACTTATTTAAGAATATTCTAAACAAAGCACAGAAACGTAGTATACCATACAAATTGAATAGATCGAATACTAATGACCCAAAGTGGATAACAAAGAATTTGAAGAACCTTATAGGTAAAAAGAGAGCTTGGTACAAAAGGATTAAAAATGGGGAGGTCACTTTAGAACAGGAATTCATACAACTGGTTAGAAATGTTAAAAAAGAGATAAGGAAAGCAAAAAGAAACTATGAAGTTCGCATAGCAGGGCAAGCAAAGACAAATCCTAAAGGGTTTTTTCAGTTATATCGTACTAAGACTAGGGAAAGGATAGGTCCATTAAAAACTGAGACAGGTCAAATAACAGATAGTGATGAAGAGATGAGTAGTATTTTTAATAAATATTTTGTATCTGTATTTACTAAAGAGGAACTTAACAATATGCCTTCAGCCGAACAAGTCTATGTGGGTGGGGACGAGGACAGGTTGACGAGTTTAGCAGTTACCAGGGAGGATGTTCTTAAACAAATAGTAAAACTCAAACCAAACAAATCCCCAGGGCCGGATGAAGTGTTTGCCAGGGTGCTTAAAGAATGCAAAGAGGAGCTTTGTGACCCACTGTCAACCATATTTAATAAATCAATAGAGTCAGGCAGAGTGCCAGAGTTTTGGAAAGTTGCTAATGTGATACCAGTTTTTAAGAAAGGAGATAGATCACTTGCGTCTAACTATCGACCAATTAGCCTAACGTCTATTGTGGGAAAGTTACTCGAATCTATAATAGCAAATAAAATTCGTCTTCATCTTGAAAAACATAAATTAATAAATGAGTCGCAACATGGTTTTATAAATGGCCGTTCATGTTTAACAAATTTGTTATCTTTTTATTCTAGCATTGTTGAGGCAGTTGATAGTGGTAAGGATTGCGATGTTGTATACCTTGACTTTAGCAAAGCTTTTGATACAGTGCCACATGAAAGACTGATTAAAAAGATAGAGTCTCATGGTATTGGGGGTGCTATATTAAGCTGGATTAGGGCATGGCTTTACCAAAGGAAACAGAGAGTTAGTATAAATGGAATCAAGTCAGAGTGGGAAAATGTTGTAAGTGGAGTGCCTCAAGGCTCTGTCCTGGGACCTCTGTTGTTTATAATATATATAAATGATTTAGATTCAGGTTTGAGTAGCAACATTTGCAAATTTAAGAACATAAGAACAAAGGAAACTGCAGAAGGCCTATTGGCCCATACGAGGCAGCTCCTATTCTATAACCAATTTTGCCGATGATACGAAAATCGGTAGGGAAATTAATTCGGAGGAGGACTCACTATCACTTCAAGTTGATCTAGATAGGGTTTTGAAATGGTCAAAGGATTGGCAGATGCAGTTTAATGCTGATAAATGTAAAGTTCTGAGGTTAGGTAATGATGATAGAGTTACAAGATACGAGCTAGATGGTGTTGTGATTGCGAAGTCGGATTGCGAAAGGGATCTGGGAGTTATGATTAGTAAGAATTTAAAACAAAAGGATCAATGCATAAATGTTCGTAATAAGGCAAATCGGACACTTGGATTTATTAATCGCAGCGTTAGTACCAAGACACCTGGTGTGGTTCTCAAGCTATATCTTGCTCTAGTTAGGCCCCATTTAGATTATGCAGTTCAGTTTTGGTCGCCATATTATAGAATGGATATAAATTCACTTGAACGTGTCCAGCGTAGGATGACTAAGTTAATTCCCCAAATTAGAAATCTTTCATATGAAGAAAGATTAACAAAGCTTAAGTTGCATTCACTGGAAAGGCGAAGAGTTAGGGGTGACATGATAGAGGTTTACAAGTGGATGAATGGACATAACCGGGGGGATATTAATAGGGTATTAAAAGTATCAACACAGGACAGAACACGAAACAATGGGTATAAATTGGATAAGTTTAGATTTAGGAAAGACTTGGGTAAATACTGGTTCAGTAACAGGGTTGTTGATTTGTGGAACCAATTGCCGCGTAACATTGTGGAGGTGGGGTCCCTCGATTGTTTCAAGCACGGGTTGGACAAGTATATGAGTGGGATTGGGTGGTTATAGAATAGGAGCTGCCTCGTATGGGCCAATAGGCCTTCTGCAGTTACCTTTGTTCTTATGTTCTTATGTATATCTTGCTCTAGTTAGGCCCCATTTAGATTATGCAGTTCAGTTTTGGTCGCCATATTATAGAATGGATATAAATTCACTTGACCGTGTCCAGCGTAGGATGACTTAGTTAATTCCCCAAATTAGAAATCTTTCATATGAAGAAAGATTAACAAAGCTTAAGTTGCATTCACTGGAAAGGCGAAGAGTTAGGGGTGACATGATAGAGGTTTACAAGTTGGTGAATGGACATAACAAAGGGGATATTAATAGGGTATTAAAAGTATCAACACAAGACAGAACACGAAACAATGGGTATAAATTGGATAAGTTTAGATTTAGGAAAGACTTGGGGAAATACTGGTTCAGTAACAGGGTTGTTGATTTGTGGAACCAATTGCCGCGTAAAATTGTGGAGGTGGGGTCCCTCGATTGTTTCAAGCATGGGTTGGACAAGTATATGAGTGGGATTGGGTGGTTATAAATAGGAGCTGCCTCGTATGGGCCAATAGGCCTTCTGCAGTTGCCTTTGTTCTTATGTTCTTCTCATCCTTTTCCATCTCGTAAGTGAAATGCAGCATGGAACTCTGCTCAAATGCCTCCTTCACCTCCTGCAGATGTCTGACATCAGGTTCCTGTGTAAAAATGTCAACATGCCTGCAGCATATGGCCGGTTTCAAGTTCATGTCGACTAAGACTTTTTGCTCGATGGTACCCATGAAGAAGTTTGCAACACCTAGGGGAGAACCCATGGCGACCCCATCTACTTGCTTATACATGTGTCCATCCGGGCTCAAGAAGGGTGCCTCTTTAGTACAAGCTTGGAGTAGTTTCCTTAGACTGTTTTCTAGTATGTCAAGAGGAGTACATTAAAATTATTAAAACGCACGACCCAGCAGCAAGGAATCAAGCCTTCACGATAAAATATCGTCAAGATCTGATTCGTGATCAGATATACAAGGCAGAAAATGAAATCAAAGACAACAAAGCGCAACTACTTCATGCTACAAACGAATGGAGAAACAGCAACATCGACGAAAGTCTCCGTACTCGCATTGAACAACACCTCGACATCCTCACAGACCGACATCATCTCAGCACTGAAACAAGGATAATCAAGAAACTAACAACTTTTTATGGAGGATCTATGGCAATTCCACGACCAAGAGACGGCTTCCTGAACCTTGCAGGAATCAACCTCACTGCGGACCAAGTCACTCTCCTAAATTTGGGTATAAACTGTCACGTTATGTCCAGACCGAGTGAGATGGCCTGGAAAGTGGAGTTGGAGATTCTGTTGGACGACATATTCGACCTCGAAGCACAAAAGAAGGTCATCACCAAAGATACCTTACAAGCAGAACTTATTGCGGAAGGAGGAAAGAATCGAGGCAACTTCAGAAGCACCATACTGTCCCCCGAGCTCAAAGCGGCAGCTAAGAGCCTTCGTGAGAACAAGGAGATAGTTGTCAGGAGAGGCGACCAGTCGCCAATATACGTCATTCTTAAAAAAGACGAATATCTGGCGAAAATGAACCTCATACTCTCTGACCAAACTAAATTCCAAAGGGTAACGAAGGACACTACAGCCGAACTGAAAGCAAAGGTCAACAAATTGATCGAAACTGTGAGCGCCAAGAAATCTGGACTCCACCTGCCAAAGATTATTGGGGAATATAAACCTGGATATGCGTATGGAAATGTCAAGACACACAAGCCTGGAAACCCACTTCGGCCAATCATCAGCCAGATACCTACACCCACGTACAGACTGGCGAAACGACTCAACGGCTTGCTGACTCCTTATGTCCCTTGCGCCTTCAGCCTGAAGTATCCAAAGGAATTTGTTGACTTGCTGCGGGGAACATGGGCCACAGGGATAAGAGCCTCGTTGGACATAGAATCTCTGTTTACCAACGTACGTGTGGATGAAACAATCGGGATGATAGCCGACAGAGTGTACCGTGATCCGGCCTGTACTCCTCTTGACATACCAGAAAACAGTCTAAGGAAACTACTCCAAGCTTGTACTAAAGAGGCACCCTTCTTGAGCCCGGATGGACACATGTATAAGCAAGTAGATGGGGTCGCCATGGGTTCTCCCCTAGGTGTCCTGTTTGCAAACTTCTACATGGGTACCATCGAGCAAAAAGTCTTAGTCGACATGAACTTGAAACCGGCCATATGCTGCAGGTATGTTGACATTTTTACACAGGTACCTGATGTCAGGCATCTGCAGGAGCTGAAGGAAGCATTTGAGCAGAGTTCCGTGCTGCATTTCACTTACGAGATGGAAAAGGATGGGAAGCTGCCCTTTCTAGATGTAACAGTCATGGAAAAGAGCGGAGGTTTCCACACTGCAGTCTACACTAAGGAAACAAACATAGGAATGTGCCTAAATGCCAACAGTGACTGCCCAGACAGGTACAAGAGGAGTATTGTTAACGCTTATGTCGACTGTGCTCTCAGCCACAGCTCAGAATGAAAGCAAGTCGATGAAGAACTCTGTAGGGTAAGGCAGGTCCTAGTCAACAACGGCTTCTCCAATGGTTTCGTCGAAGACATCATAAGAAGGAGAGTGAAACGCCATGCAACCTCTGAAGTAACAACTAACACAACACCTATACCCCCTATTAGACTATTTTACAGGAACTTCTTTTCCACAGCTCATAAAACGGAGGAAAGGGTCCTGAAAGATATTGTTAATAGAAACGTTATCCCTACAGACAAAAATCAGAAGATACAACTGACGATTTACTATAAAACCAGAAAAACGGCCAGCTTACTCATTAGAAACTCTCCAGACACAAAGCAGAACGCTTTAAAAGAGACCAACGTCGTCTATGCCTTCAAATGCCCTCTTGGGGATTGTAAGCCTAAAAAAAAAAAGTATATAGGCAAGACAACAACATCTCTTTCCAGGTGTTTAACGATGCATAAGCAACAGGGCTCCATTAAGGAACATATAATCTCTTCCCACAACCAAACCATCACCAGAGAAATCTTAGCAAACAACACAGAAATCATCGATAGATACAGCGATAGCAGGCGGCTTGACGTCTGCGAGGCACTACACATCAAGAAGTCAACACCAGCAATCAACAGCCAATTAATGCACAACTATATTCTACCCACTTCAAGACTCCGCTCCAATATAGAATCATCAAGAAATATGGACCAATAGGCTTTCTACAATTACTTCAATTCAATACCCATTGTTTCGTGTTCTGTCTTGTGTTTGAATTTAATACCCATTCAATACCCATTGTTTAAAGTTTTTTTCACCTCATCCACCTCACCAAAATGTAGATATAAAATCGAAGATTTGTAAGCTCTATTCAGTTTCAGTTGTGTGTTTGTAAACTAAAGTCTTTGAAAATGTAATAAGTTTTACGAAACGCGCTCAAGTGTCGCGTCAGACTAGAAATAAAAATGAATTTTGGAGAATTGATCTTTGAATTACCATCAACAGTGAAAAGAAACGTAAGAAAGATCGAGAAAATTCGTGTTAGAATTATTAATCTTACTTTTTCGGTCATATTTAATAATATATATATATATATTATTAAATATATATATATATATATATATATATATATATATATATATATATATATATATATATATATATATATATGTCGTACCTAGTAGCCAGAACGCAATTCTCAGCCTACTATGCAAGGCCCGATTTGCTTAATAAGCCAAGTTTTCATGAACTAATGTTTTTTCGACTACCTAACCTAACCTAACCTACCTTTTTCGGCTACCTAACCGAACCTAACCTATAAAGATAGGTTAGGTTAGGTTAGGTAGGGTTGGTTAGGTTCGGTCATATATCTACGTTAATTTTAACTCCAATAAAAAAAAATTGACCTCATACATAATGAAATGGGTAGCTCTATTATTTCATAAGAAAAAAATTAGAGAAAATACATCAATTCAGGAAAACTTGGCTTATTAGGCAAATCGGGCCTTGCATAGTAGGCTGAGAAGTGCGTTCTGGCTACTAGGTACAACATATATATATATATATATATATATATATATATATATATATATATATATATATATATATATATATATATATATATATATATATATATATATACATATATGTTTCATTGAATATGACCGCATATTCTGTATTTATTATTTTCTGGTTTAGGGCTTCTATCCCTCTAACTATTTTCTTAGCGTCAGGGCTTAATTGAAATAGGAGTTCTCCAAAACTCATTTTCGTACTTTTAAGGTGAAGAAAAGAAGTGATTTACTATAGAGTGTATTACACTTATTTGTATAATTTGCACGACGTTTCGAACCTCCATGGTTCATTCTCAAGTGAACAGATCTTACAATACTAGTTGATTTTATACCCTTTTTTTTTACAGGAACAGGATTTTTACAGGATTTTTTACAGGAACTTCTTTTCCACAGCTCATAAAACGGAGGAAAGGGTCCTGAAAGATATTGTTAATAGAAACGTTATCCCTACAGACAAAAATCAGAAGATACAATTGACGATCTACTATAAAACCAAGAAAACGGCCAACCTACTCATGAGAAACTCTCCAGACACAAAGCAGAACGCTTTAAAAGAGACCCATGTCGTCTATGCCTTCAAATGCCCATTTGGGGACTGTAAGCCTCAAAGAATTCAATATATAGGCAAGACAACAACATCTCTTTCCAGGCGATTAACGAGGCATAAGCAACAGGGCTCCATTAAGGAACATATAATCTCTTCCCACAACCAGACCATCAGCAGAGAAGTCTTAACAAAAAACACGGAAATCATCTATAGATACAGCGATAGCAGGCGGCTTGATATCTGCGAGGCACTACACATTAAGAAGTCGACATCAGCAATCAACAACCAATTAATGCACAACTATATTCTACCCACTTCAAGACTCCGCACCAATATAGAAGCATCAAGAAATATGGGCCAATAGGCCCTTTGCAGTTACTTCCATTCTTCCCTTTAACTTACAAAATATTATACCTATTGTTTTGTGTTCTGTCTTGTGTTGAAAGTTTGTTTTCACCTCATCCAAAACTGTTGTAACATATCACCTCACCCAAATGCAAGTATAAAATCGAAGCTGTTTAACCCTTAAATGGGGCATAGCTATGTACCATTTGACACCCACAGGCGCATACCAAAAAAAAAAAATATATATTTTTTCTTCCTAACCTGTTAATTTGTGTTCACTGATCACGGGAAAAATAATAAAAAAATGTAAGTGGCATATATTGCCCACTATAGGGCGGGGAATTCCTGCGAAAATAGGCGCTGACTCAGCGTGGGTCCCAGGCGGTCTGTTGATCGCCAGCAGTCAGGCCAGAGTTGCCACAAAGAGATAATTACCTAATTATTTCAATGTCTCTGATTGATTTTTCGTAGTTTTTTTGCTGTAATATTATTCAATAGTGTATAGTGTGATATATTTATATAAGAAAATGAGTGAATCATCGCTGTACTCAAAAATATGGTGTGCATATTGTTGATTCAATTATGTTCATCAAACAGTGAACAAATACTTTGTCGGTTATTACACTATATACACAGGTTACATATAAGTATCTGCATGGTTTGTTCACCATAATGAACCACTAAGTTGCTATTATGAGTCAAAAAGTAATGAGGAGTGACCGCTGTGTACCAGCAAGCTACTCATGCCCTCCCTCAAGTCACCTGACTCACCCACATTCTTCTCCCACAGTACTGTTTTTGCTATTATTCACTATATACAGATGCTATATATAAGTATCTACATTCGTGTTCACCCTATCAAACAACTAAGTTGGTATGCTGAGTGGCAGTGGCAGGCAGTGGCAGCCCGCCACTGGCTGCCACTCCCTCCCTCCCTCACCTCACCTGACTTGCCACAATTCTCCACCCACCATACTGTTTTTGCTTTTGTATACAGATGTTATATATAAGTATTTGCATGTTTTGTTCACCATAACTGTACATCTAAGCTTGTATGGTGAGTAAAGGCACAAAGACATAGGACCTCACACAGTCAGCTGATGGCTGCCACCCTCAAGGCCAGACGCACTAATATTTCTCCTCCAACAATACTGTTTGTGGTGTTATTACGCTATACACGCACAATATATATAAATATCTACCTGTTTTATTCACCATACTTGTACAAGTAAACTGGTATGGTGCCCAAAGACCATTGTGGTCATCAGTAAACAACATGGTAAGTCCTGCAGACGACACTCCTCCCTCACCAAAATAGCGGCTCCCAGCCTACTCCTTTTGCTGTTTATACCCTCTGTACACACGTTATATATAAGTATCTACATTTGTGTTCACCATAGCGAACCACTAAGCTGGTATGGTGAGTGCAGTCAATAAAAGGTGGCCACACACAGTCAGAAGACAATGCCACTACCCTCCCCTCCCACAGAATTACTCCTCCCTCCATGGCACACAGCGCTAAATATCACCACAATCCTGCTATTATCAGAACCCTGGTCAGTTTTATCACAGTCAGGGGTCTTCTGTAATAATATCATTGTTACATAATAGCATGAACAAGTATATTATGGCATTTTTAGGCGATGCTGTGGTCACAAGCTGAACAGCAGTGCCGTGAGTTCATGCTGCATGCGTCACGTTTGGTTGCTCACTCAATACTGAGGCCCCTAACACCCGGGAGTTTGGCCCACGATTTTTTTTTTAAATGGCGTCTGTTTACAAAAGCCCTGATGGAAGTGTGGTGAACCCCGTGTATCCGAAGCATCACATGATGCGATGCGCAATTTACTGCAAGTCGGTCAAAGCACCATATGATGCGATGCGCAATTGAAGGGTTAAACTCTATTTAGTTATAGTTGTGTGTGTGTGTAAACTAAAGTCTTTGAAAATGTAATAAGTTATTACGAAACACGTTCAAGTGTCGCGTCAGACTAGAAATAAAAATGAATTTTGGAGAATTGATTTCTTAGTTACCATCAACAGTGAAAAGAAATATTGAGAAAATTCGTGTTAGAATTATTAATCTTACTTTTTCGGTCATATTTAATAATATATATATATATATATATATATATATATATATATATATATATATATATATATATATATATATATATATATATATATATATATATTAGTATATTTTGGTAGCAGTCTTTCCTGTAGACATATATTATTAAATATGACCGAAAAAGTAAGATTAATAATTCTAACACGAATTTTCTCAATCTTTCGTACATTACGCTTCACTGTTGGAGGTAAATCAAAAATCACTTCTCCAAAATTCATTTTTATTTCTAGTCTGACGCGACACGGGCGCGTTTCGTAAAACTTATTACATTTTCAAAGACTTCACAAATACACAACTGATTAGAACTTACGTCTCTCTGATATTATATCTACATTTGAGTGAGGTGGGAAGGGTGATGTGGCATTAACACAAGACAGAACAGGAGGGGTTATTAATAGGGTATTAAAAGTATCAACACAAGACAGAACAGAAACAATGGGTATTGAATAGAAGTGTTTGTAGAAAGCCTATTGGTCCATATTTCTTGATGCTTCTATATTGGAGCGGAGTCTTGAGGTGGGTAGAATATAGTTGTGAACTATATTCTACAACTATATTCTACCCACCTCAAGACTCCGCTCCAATATAGAAGCATCAAGAAATATGGACCAATAGGCTTTCTACAAACACTTCTATTCAACACCCATTGTTTCTGTTCTGTCTTGTGTTGATACTTTTAATACCCTATTAATATCCCCTCCTGTTCTGTCTTGTGTTAATGCCACATCACCCTTCCCACCTCACTCAAATGTAGATATAATATCAGAGAGACGTAAGTTCTAATCAGTTGTGTATTTGTGAAGTCTTTGAAAATGTAATAAGTTTTACGAAACGCGCCCGTGTCGCGTCAGACTAAAAATAAAAATGAATTTTGGAGAAGTGATTTTTGATTTACCTCCAACAGTGAAGCGTAATGTACGAAAGATTGAGAAAATTCGTGTTAGAATTATTAATCTTACTTTTTCGGTCATATTTAATAATATATATATATATATATATATATATATATATATATATATATATATATATATATATATATATATATATATAAATATATATATATGTCGTACCTAGTAGCCAGAACGCACTTCTCAGCCTACTATGCAAGGCCCGATTTGCCTAATAAGCCAAGTTTTCATGAATTAATATTTTTTCGACTACCTAACCTCTAACCAAACCTAACTTTTTCGGCTACCTAACCTAACCTAACCTCTAGAGATAGGTTAGGTAGGGTTGGTTAGGTTTGGTCATATATCTACGTTAATTTTAACTCCAATAAATTTTTTTTACCTCATACATAATGAAATGGGCAGCTTTATCATTTCATAAGGAAAAAATTAGAGAAAATATATTAATTCGGGAAAACTTGGCTTATTAGGCAAATTGGGCCTTGCATAGTAGGCTGAGAAGTGCGTTCTGGCTACTAGGTACGACATATATATATATATATATATATATATATATATATATATATATATATATATATATATATATATATATATATATATATATATATATATATATGTCGTACCTAGTAGCCAGAACGCACTTCTATGCCTACTATTCAAGGCCCAATTTGCCTAATAAGCCAAGTTTTCATGAATTAATTGTTTTTCGACTACCTAACCTACCTAACCTAACCTAACCTAACTTTTTCGGCTACCTAACCTAACCTAACCTAAAAAGATAGGTTAGGTTAGGTTAGGTGGGGTTGGTTAGGTTCGGTCATATATCTACGTTAATTTTAACTCCAATAAAAAAAAATTGACCTCATACATAATGAAATGGGTAGCCTTATCATTTCATAAGAAAAAAATTAGAGAAAATATATAATTTCAAGAAAACTTGGCTTATTAGGCAAATTGGGCCTTGCATAGTAGGCTGAGAAGTGCGTTCTGGCTACTAGGTACGACATATATATATATATATATATATATATATATATATATATATATATATATATATATATATATATATATATATATATATATATATATATATAAGGACGGAGGAATGGATAACCGAGTAAAAGTCGGAATATGGAATACCTTTACGAGAGATGGGACAAGAGCGGACAGCTTCCTTGGCGGCAGCATCCGCACGCTCATTTAAAGACACACCAATATGGCTGGGAACCCAACAAAACTCTACTGACTTAAATTTACTGTGAACGAGAAACAGCCAATGCTGGATCTCGACAACTACTGGATGAACCGGATTAAAGGACCCGAGAGCCATGAGGGCACTACAAGAGTCAACAACAACTACAAAGGAAGACTGACAACGAGAAAGCAGGAGACGAAGAGCATAGAGAATAGCATAAAGCTCCGCTGTAAAGATGCAAGTCTTCGGAGGTAAACGACACATATAAGTGTGATCAGGAAAAACAACAGAGTAGCCAACACCGTCCGCAGACTTAGACCCATCGGTGAAGACAGAAACAGAGCGGGAGTGAGAAGAAAAGTGCTCAAGGAAAAGGCGTTTTAGAACCGTAGGAGGGGTAAAAGCTTTAGTGATATGGGTCAAGGATGTACAAAACCGCGGAAGATGGACTCTCCATGGGGGCAAAGAAGGAACAACACGAGGAGAAACATTAGAAATACGAATGTTAAGAGAATCCTGTAGGCGAGATAACCGGACAGAAAGAGGGAGGTGGTGAAGAGTAACAGGAACCGCAGGAGGGGTAAAAGTTAAAGCACGACAGAGGTGAGAGGAAGGATGATGTAAGGACCGCGCAAGATAGCGAAGACAGTAGCGATCACGGCGGTCCTGGAGAGACAGGAAGCCAGTGTCAACATACAAGCTAAGGATGGGAGTCGAACGAAAGGCACCAGAAGTGAGGCGCAACCCAGTATGGTGCAAAGCATCAAGACGGCAAAGAGTAGAAGGAGAAGCACACGAGTAAGCAGGGCAACCATAATCGATCATAGACAGGACGAGAGAGGAATGTAAAGCAAGGAGAGTGCGCCTATCTGCCCCCCAAGAAGTATGGGACAAGACCCGAAGGAGGGTAAGGGCCTTAGAGCACTCAACACGAAGGTAAGAGATATGGGGAGACCAAGACAAACGAGTGTCAAGGAACAACCCCAAAAGCTTCACGGTATCTTTGTATTCAAGGGGATGACCATAAAGTGACAAAGAGGGACGAAGAACGACCCATTTCCGCGTAAAAGTCATGGCACAAGTCTTAGAAGTAGAGAACTTGAAGCCATGATCGGTGGCCGAAGACGACACGGCATCAATCGCAACTTGAAGCCGGCGCTGAAGGAGAGGCGAATCATCACCTTGCCAGCAAAGGGTAAGATCATCGACATAGAGAGCGGAAAAGACACCTGAAGGAAGAGAGGAAAGAAGACCGTTGACGGCAACCAGAAAAAGAGTAGTGCTCAGAACACTACCCTGGGGCACACCTTCGTATTGCTGAAAAGAGGGAGAGAGAGCGGTACCAAGGCGCACCCGAAAGGAACGACGAGAGAGGAAGCTGCGGAGAAAGAGAGGGAGATGACCACGAAGGCCAAAAGAATGAAGTTGAGATAGAATATGATATCACTAAGAGGTGTCGTGAGCCTTTTCCAGGTCAAAAAGGACGGCAACGACGGAGGTCTTCGTAGCAAAAGCAGTACGAATATAGACCTCCAAGTTCACCAGGACATCTGTCGTGCTGCGGCACTTGTGGAAACCAAATTGAGAAGGGGAGAGGTGGTGATGGTGTTCCAGGAACCACATCAGACGAACGTTAACCATACGTTCAAAGAGTTTGCAGACACAACTTGTGAGGGCAATAGGGCGAAAGTCCTTAGGGGAAGTACCCAGAGACCCCGGTTTGCGAACAGGGAGGACAACAGCATCGAGCCAGTCCTCAGGGACTGACGACGACTCCCAGATCCGATTATACAGACTCAGTAAATACTGAGACGTGCTCGGAGGGAGATGGCGAAGCATCTCATAATGAATACCATCGGAGCCCGCCGCCGTAGAACCGCAGAGGGCCAGGGCAGAACGAAGTTCAGAGAGAGAGAAGGGATCATTATAGGGAAGCTGAAGATGAGTGCAGAAATCTAAAGGACGAGACTCAAGGACAGGTTTACGAAGAAGGAAAGATTGGGGAAGATGAAGACCAGAGCTAACAGAAGAAAAGTGGGAACCCAGTTCGGAAGCGACCTGCAACGGGTCCGCCACAAGAGTATCATGGAGGTGAAGGACCGGTAAAACATCGGGAACGAACTTACCCGCTATCTTGCGGATACGCTTCCAGATCTGGGCCAGAGGGGTTTCGGACGTAATTGTTGAGACATAAGATGCCCAACATTCACGTTCAGCCGTACGGATGGCCCTACGGGCCACCGCACTCGCTTTCCGAAAGAAAAGAAAAGAATCGGTCGTCTGCCTACGGCGGTGCCTCTTCCAGGCTGCACGCTTACAGCGGACAGCCCGAGCACAGTCCGCATTCCACCAGGGAACGCACTTCCGCGGACCCCGAGAGGAAGAGCGAGGAATAGAGCGGAGGGCAGCGTTGAAGACAGTGTCATGAAAAAGGAGGAGAGCGCGAGAGAGAGGCAGAAGGGAGAGGTCAGAGGGGGCAGCACTGAGGGTAAATAGGGTCCAATCTGCCTTAGCAAACTGCCACCGAGGGAAAGAGAGGGAAGGGCGAAAAGAGAAAAAGGAAACAAGGATGGGAAAATGATCACTTCCATGGAGGTCAAGAACCTGCCACGTGAAATCTAAGTAAAGAGAAGAAGAGCAGAGAGAAAGATCAAGACAAGAAAGGGTGCGAGTCCGAGAGTCCAAATGAGTGGGCTCACCAGAATTCAGAAGAGACAGGGAAGAAGAGAGGAGAAACGGCTCAAGGAGGCGACCCCGGGTATTCGTCAGAACGTCACCCCAAAGAGAATGACGACAATTGAAGTCACCCAGCAGGAGCACAGGCAAGGAGTCTAGGTGGTGTTTCAAATCAGGAAGAGAGAGCGGGACACTCGGGGGGAGATAAATGGAACAAACTGTGTACCATTTCCCCACAAAGGTACGAGCAGCAGAACAATGGAGAGGCGAAGGAAAAAGTAAAGGAACAAAGGGAACATCTGCACGAATCAAGAGAGCAGAAGAATTAGAAGCCCCAGCAATGGCTGGGGGGGGGGAGAGAAAGGAATAGCCACGAAAACGACCAGGACGAGCACCAAGCATTGGCTCCTGGAGACAGACACAAAGGGGCGAAAACCGCGAAATCAGAAGTTGGAGTTCGAGGAAATTGGCGTAATAACCTCAAACGTTCCATTGAAGAATTGACAACGACGAGAAGAGAAAGGACAAAAACAGAGAACAAGGAAGAAACAAAGGCGAAAGAGCAACAGAGCACGTTAAAGAATATCAGGGTCGGGATCAGGGTCAGCAAAGTCAGGGTTAGGGGGCATGGGTAAACTGAGCAAAGACGGAGGGAAGGAAACGGGAGAACAGATCAGAGGTGGGCGGGCGGGGTCCGGAGGAGGAGGAGGAAGAGGAGGAGACAACGGAGAGGAGCAGTCAAGGACAGCAGTAGGAAGAGGGGGAGTAGAAAGAGGGGGAGTAGAAAGAGGGGGAGTAGAAAGAGGGGAGCGCACCCCAGCAAGAGCAGCAACCGAAAGGGAAGCAGGGGCCAAAGAAACCTCCATAGCAGGAACAGGGGGCGCAACCACTGAAACGGGAGGGGAAGGAGCAACAGAGCCAGAAGTAGGAGCTAAGGAAGAAAGCGAAGCCTTCTTACCCGCCGGGGAAGAGGAAGGAGAGGAGCCAGGCTTACGCTTCTGACTTAAAGAGACAGGCGTCCCAGCAACTACGTACCGGGCAACGGATTCCAGTGTCTCAACAGGAGAAGCCGAACGAGAGCACACACGACGGCCGTTAGGAGAGCGATGGACATCCGCCTGCACCGACAGGCGGCGGGGAGAGCCGATAGATGGAGGAAGAGGATGGGAAGGAGGATCGGAGGGGGACGAGGAAGAAGACACAGGAGACATGACAGACCGGGTTGAAAGAAGGGGAACCCCAGACAGAGGACCAGGAGGGGGACCCCTCGGGAAAGAACTCAAAGGAACAGAGGAGGGGGCAGTGGGCGTATCAGTGTCCAAGGCCCGGAAACGGTTGAGAGTCTGAGGAAGGGGGGAAGGACGAGGAGAGGAAGAGCGCAACACGCGAGCATAAGAGATGTTAGTATAAGGCGGGAGCCGGCGAACCTGGCGCCTCGCCTCAGGAAAAGACAAACGCTCCCGGTGCTTCAGGTTAAGGACGGCCGCCTCAAGCTTGTAATGGACACAGGCACGGGAGAACGTAGGATGGGCCTCACCGCAGTTGAGGCAGCGAGCTTGGGGAGAAGTGCACTCCGACTTAGAGTGACCTTCACTCCCACACAAAGGACAGAGAGAGACAGTCCCAGAGCAGCGGAGGGCACCATGCCCAAACCTCCAGCACTTATTACAAAGTCGAGGAGAAGGAATATACTCCTGGACAGAGCACCTAGCACCAGCAAGAATGACAGAGGATGGAAGGGTCCTACCATCAAAGGTGATCTTCACAACGCGAAGGGGTTGACGGCGACGACCACGAGGGGGACGAGTAAACGAGTCAACCTGGAGGACAGAATGGCCTTGGGCATCAAGGATATGCCGAATATCATCGTGGCAATCCTGCAGATTCCGAACACCGGTTGCAACATGGGGTGGGAGGAGAATAGTGCCAACACTGGAATTCATCTGAACGTTCTTGGAGACCCGAACAGGGATCTCGCCAAGGCAAGAAAAGGCAGCCAAGCGGGAAGCCGCATCCTGAGAAGGAGCAGCAACGACACGTGTACCGAGACGAGTGGGGTTGAAAGTAACACACGCATCCACGGAATCTACAAGATGCCGATGGAGGGAGAAATCGTCAGGAGGCGCAGAATCAAGAGGGAGATCAAAGTATTTGGCCCATGAAGCAGGACCAAACAAGGCCTGATACGCATCAGCACGGGAAGGAATCGAGCGAGTGCGGTTGGGGCGCGAACGGCGTTGAGAACCCCTAGAGAGAGAGGGGTCAAAAGGCGCAGTAGTCACAACATAAGACTTAGCCACACCAGGGGACGATGTGGTCACCACCGGGGGCTGGAGGCTCGACCCAACCACAGAGGAGGGAGGGGAGCTGGGGGAAGAAGTCAGGACGGTCAAAGGAGGAGCAAGGTCGGGGCCCAACGCAGCGGGAGCTACAGAGCCTGGTCTTCCAATACAGGCCGACTCGGGGGCTTGGTCGCCCACCCCACGAGCCTGAGAGGGTACAACGGAAACATTCAACGACAGACGAAAAATGACAAATTCATCCACGAATGTGCCCCCATACCCACCATGGAGCCACAATTAGAGGCAGGACACCCAACAGGAAGCTATCGCCGATCACGCCGGGGCCCCCTAGGGGTGCGTCGTGAGTATACGCCCCACAAACGCCACCTTAAGAACCGTCAGTCCGTCGAGATCGGGTTCAGCGACGAAAGGGGGATTGACAATAAAAGGTTCCCCTCGCTCGAGACGTCGGGTACTACAGTTCTACGGGTGCAAGAGTATGCCTCCTCAAGCACCCGGGCATCAAAATAGAAGAAGTCCAAAGAAATAATCCAAAACAAGCAAAAGGTCGGCAGGAAACGACAAGCAGAGAGGAGAAGAGGGGGGAGAAAAACGAAACATAAGGAAAAGGAAAAGCGATCCGGCACAATTGGAGAAGACAGCAGCAGGAGTGCAAGGCCAGAAAAGGACAGAGGACTGCCCAACGGAGCATCACACTCCGGCAGCCGTCCACCAAGCCCCCTCACGACGCCAACGGGCCGGAAGGGGAGGGGGGGGAAGGAGTCAGAGGCCAAATGAGGAGCAAGGTCGGGGCCCAATGCAGCGGAGGCTGCAGAGCCCGGTCTTCCAATACGGACCGACTCGGGGGCTTGGTCGCCCACCCCACGAGCCTGAGGAGGTACACCAGAAGCAGCCGAAACAGGGGTTATCATCATGACGAAAAGAAGAATTCATTCACGAATGTGCCCCCACACCCACCATGGAGCCACAATTAGAGGCAGGACACCCAACACGAAGCTATCGCCGATCTTACCGGGGCCTCCTAGAGGTGCGTCGTGAGTATACGCCCCACAAACGTCACCTTAAGAAACCGACAGTCCGTCGAGATCGGGTTCAGTGACGAAAGGGGGATTGACAATAAAAGGTTCCCCTCGCTCTCTACGTCGGGTACTACAGTTCTACGGGTGCAAGAGTATGCCACCTCAGGCACCCGGGCGTCAAAATAGAAGAAGTCCAAGGGAAGAACCAGAACGAGCAAAAGGTCGGCAGGAAACGGCAAGCAGATAGAAGAGGGGGGAGAAAAACGAAACAGAAGGAAAAGGAAAAGATGCCCAGCAGAATTGGAGAGGACGGCAGCAGGAGCACAAGGCTAGAAAAGGACAGAGGACTGTCCCAAGGAGCATCACACTCCGGCAGCCGCCCACTAAGCCCCCACACGGCGACAACGAGCTGAGCGGGGAGGGGGCAGACGCATTAAAGATATCTTCAATAATATTTATATTTTCATTAAAGTAAATGCAAAGTTCCAGGTGCCTCATGCCAGCGAGTGTTAATGATCTAATAACTGGGCAATCAATGATGCGAGAGTTTATGACCTGGTTCCTGCTTAGTGTTACCGCCTGGAGTACTCAGGATGGGGAGATCAGTCTCCTGTACCCAAACGTAACCATCCCAACTTGATCTTGGCAAAGTGTCAGTCTGGTGGACGTTTTGTGCCGCCCATCAATTTGTTCCCGTCCGAAATACTTTTATAATATAGTTACAGGCCAGAGTAATTTGTTGGACCCGAATATTCGGACCTACAATGTCTTTACAATATACGGGTGATACCTAGGTTAATTCAACTGTCTTTGCAGCCTAATTTGCGCGTGACTGCAATTATGGTGAGTTATAAGAGTATGCAAATTATTCATAACCCTTTAATTTCGCTTGCAGATAGAGTACACCTGTGGATAAAAGAATTGGGAACATGACTTTGTATTTTTGCCTGTGTAGAAAATTTGTCGATAATGTGCCCAAGTCACGTTCATCCAATACGTCACCTAGTGATACCCAGAACGTTCACGGGTAGATTTTGTTTATAAAGACCTATAGCAGGCAGCTGAAATAAGTTTTTAATTCAATTTTCTTGTTAAACACTTTCGCTATGCAAAGGGGTAGTTAATATACTAACAAGCATCTTTAGAAAAAGTCACAGGTCTACTGATGAAATTTACAACAAGATGGGGCCCCACCATAAATAGTGCCTGCATGTATAGAGACCCGAGTAACCAGAGAGCATTCTGTAGTAAAAGTCTTCAGCACAAGTATGGTATACAAAAGAACTGCAAGATTTCTGTCCATTGTTGAATGATAAATATTATATAATTAAAATGTTAAATAAAATTGATCGTTTTTACGCAAGTTTTTATTTCAGGTAAGATAAGTACAATAAATTAAGCATAGTATCTGGCGGTGGTGGACGTAACCGTTGTAGTTACTATTTGGGTGATGGTAGTTACTATATCCTGCACGAGTTCTTGTGTAGATACCACAGGGACCGTCTGGATCTGCAAAATACAAACATTCACGTTTGTGTAATAAATGTAATGAACACTTTAACAAGTTAAAGACTACATAGTTACCTCGTGAGTGACAGCCACGTGGGTGATGGTCTGCCAGTATTTAACAGTATCTGTTGTGGTGACGAACTGACTGTAGACGGAGACCATTGTGCTCACTGGGTAGACCCCCACCGTAGCCGTCACCAACACTACCGGTGTGGAGGTGACCCTTATCACAGAGGTCACCGTCTGTGGCTGCTGGGGAACAAACTCCCATTGGGTGGTTGTCTGGGTGACTGTCAGGGTGATCGCTGTCTGCTCAGTAACCCAGACGTCAGAGGTTGTAGTCTCCCGCAGAGTGTGGGTCAGGGTAGTCTGCAATATTATACACCATTACCAAATTGTGAAGTATAAACAGGTTGGTTGAGAAGGGTAGTACCATGGTTACCAACCTCAGTGGTGACTGTGGAGGTTGTGGGGGTGACGACTGGCAGGGGCGCGTGGGTGCCGTAAGGTTGGTACGCCTGACCCTGGATCTGTTAGAGAGCAATTTTAGCTTCTTTCCAAACTGCATTTAATATTTGCAAGAGTACAGTGTAAAATGGTAATTACCTGGGCGATACAACCGAGGAAGAGTAGAGCAAATATCGTCATCTGTATGGAAGAAAAGGCAGTGTGTAATTAGAAGAGTTATTAGCTACCACGATCAAAGAAGTAATTATCAAAAGGCACCAAAGCAGGAAGGCTATGTAGCACCATCATATGTGCGGAATAATCAGAAGGTGGTAAATATCACCAAGGATTCCAATACAAGAACTGAAACGCACAAGGCGAACAATATAAAAAAAAATTAATTTTGTCAGGAACTCTATACAGGGACAAGCGACCGCGAGGGATGGCGAGAACGAAAGATACTCTCGTCCTGAAGTAAAGACATTCAATAAGGATATGCATAATCTTAAGTGGGACAATACAATTTGGACAAGGAGCAGGGAAGCGCCCCATTAAACGACCAAGAGCCAAGGGCGTATGGCCAATACACAGCCTCACCAGTCATTTCCCCCACCACCAGTTATCGTGGTAGGAAGACCACGAGAACTAATAAGTAGGAAGTTTGTTACCAGAAACAGAAGACCAACAATCCTACCAACTTTAAGGATGGAAGAATGAATAACTGGCTTAAAGTCTAAGGAATACCTTAACGGGAGATGGGACTAGAGCGCACAGTTTCCCTGCCTGCAGGGTCCGCATGCTCGCTTAAAGCGACACCAATATGGCTGGGAACCCAGCAAAACTCATCCTACTTAAATTTACTGAATAGGAAACAGCCAATGCCGAATCTGTACGACCACTGGATGACTATTAAAGGATCCAAGAGCCATGAGGGCACTACCAGAGTCAACGACAATCACGAAGGTAGATTGAAAACGACAATGCCACACACGAAGAGCAGAGAGAACAGCATAAAGTTCTGCTGTGAAGATGCTAGTCTCCGGAGGTAGGCGACACAAGTGTGGTCAGGAAAATAATAGTAGCCAACACCGTCTGCAGACTTAGACCCATCGCTGAAAATGGAAATGGAGTTAGAGTGTGATGAAGAGTGTTCAATGAAACGGTGTTCGAGAACTGCAGGAGGGGTAAGAGCTTTAGTAATATGGGCAAGGGATAAACAAAATTTAGGAAGGGGGACCCTCCACAAGGGAAAGGACAGAATACGAGGAGAAGCATCGGTCATACGAATCCAAGGAGAATTTTCCAAGAGAACCGGACAGAAAGAGGGAGGCAGTGAAGCGGAACATGAGCTACAGGAGGGATAAGAGTCAAAGAACGATAGGCGAGGGTAAGGATGTTGCAAGGACTACACAAGATATCGAAGACAGAAGTGATCACAGCGGTCCTGAAGAGATAGGAAGCCATTGTCAATATATAAGCTGGGGGCGGGAGTCTAAAGGCACCAGAGCCGAGGTACAACCCAGTATGGTGCAAAGCATCATGGCTGAAAATTAGAAGAGGCAGCCGAGTAAGCAGGGCAACCATAATTAGTTTTGACAGTACTAGAAAGGAATGTAAAGAGGAGCGTGCGCCTATCCGCTCCAGAAGTATGGCACAAAAACCTTAAGGATGTTAAGGGCCTTAGAGCATTCAACTCGCAGGTAAGAGTTATGGGGTTACCAAGACAATCGAGTGTCAAAGTTTAACCCCAAAAGCTTAACGGAATTCCTGTACACAGAGGCGAATGATCACCCCCGACAACAGAGGGCAAGTTCGTTGACAGAGTTGAGAAGACGCCAGAAGGAAGAGGAAAGAAGACTACTGATGGCAAGTAGAAGAAGATTGAAATAAAATTATAGTACTCAAAACACTAACTTAGGGCACACCCTTGCATTGCCGAAAGAGGGGAGTGACACTAAGTTTCACTAAAGGCACGACGAGAGAGGAAGCTTTGGAGGAAGAGAGATTACCACGAAGGACAAGAGAACGAAGTTGGGAGAGAATATGAAAAGACACCGCATGGACATAAGCCATTTAAAGGTCTAAAAAGACGGCAACAACGGAGGTCATCGCAGCAATAGCAGAACTAATATAGAGCAAGTTCACTAGGACATCTGTTGTGCCGAGGCATTTACGAAAAACCAAATTGAGAATGAGAGGTGGTTTGTGTTCTAAGAACTACATCAAATTAACATTAGCCATACGTTCAAAAGAGTTTGCAGACAATTCTTTAGGGCAATAGGTCAGAAGTCCTGATGGCATGTCCCGAGAAACCCTGGTTTCCGAACAGGGAGGACAACAGCATCGAACCAGTCTTCGGACTGACGACGACTTCCAGATACTGTTATACAGACTCATACCTAGATGTGCACAAAGGGAGATTGCAAAGCATCTAATGAATGCCATCAGAGCCCGCTGCTGTAGAACCACAGAGGGCCAGGGCATATTGAAGTTCAGAGAATGGATCGTTATAGGGAAGGCTGAGATGGGTACAGAAATCTCAAGGAAGAGAGTCAAGAACAGGATTAAGAAGGAAAGACTGGAAGATGAGAACCAGAGCCAACATGAAAAGTGGGAAACTAGTTCGGCCACAACCTGCACCAGGTCCGTCACAGGAGTACAACGGAGGTGAAGGACCGGCTAGACATGGGGAACGAAGTTACCCGCTATCATGTGGATGTGCTTCAAGATCTGCAACAGGCGATTTTCGTACATAATGGTGGCAACGCAAGACTGCCAACACTTAGCCGTACAGATGGTCCTACGGGCCACTGCACTCCTTCCGAAATAAAAGAATCTGCCAGCGGCGGTGCCCAAGCTGAACGGTTACAGCAGACAGGCCGAGCACAGTCCACCAGGGAACGCACTTCCGCGGCCGCGAGGGGGTCTAGTGAACGTTTCCACCTCGAGAACTTGGGCCTCGAGGATGTTTAATATCGTCATGGTAGTCAGATCCCAAACACCGGTGGCAACATGGTGCGGGAGGAGAACAGTGTCAACACTGGCATTTAACAGATTCTTTATTGGAGTTCCAATGAGTAGTGTCCATCGCAGGACAATGGAGCTAAGCGGGCAGCTCTATCCTGAGAAGCAGTGACTACATTTGTACCAAAACGGGTGGGGTTAAATTTAATAGGCATCAACCTAATCAACAAGTTGTTTATGGAGGGAGAAATCTTGAGGAGGTGCAGAATCCAACTGGAGGCAATCATTATTTAGCCCATGAAGTAGGACCAAACGAGGGTGGTATGCATTAGTATGAGAAGAGATCGTGCGAGTGCGACCGCGGTGAGGACGGCGTCGAGAACCTCGAAGTGTTTAAAGGTGTAGTAGTTATATTGAGAGACAGAGCCGGGCCAGGGTACGAGGTAGATACCACAGGGGCCTTAGGGATGAAACCAACCACAGGAGGGAGGTAAGCCAAGGAGAGTTGTTAGGAGGAGCAGAAAGGTCAGGGCCCAGTGTAGCAGGAGTTACAGAGCCCCGTCTTTAAACAGGGCTCGACTCGGAGGCTTGGTCGCCCACCCCACGAGCTCGAGAAGTCATAAGAGGAACAGTAGTCATCGGCATGAAAACAAGAGTGAAGACTCATTCACCAATGTCCCCCCCCCCTTCCCACCATGGAGTCAATTAGAGGATAAGACACCCAAGAAACATTTTGCCGGTGCCTCCTAGGGGTGCGTCGTGAGTATACCGTTCACAAACGCCACCTTAAGAACCGTTAGTCCGTAGAGATTGGGGGTTCAATGACGAAAGAAGGATCGACAATAAAAGCGTCCCCTCGCTCCCGACATTGTGGTACCGACAGTTCTATGGGCGAGAGTATGCCTCTTCAAACACCTGGCGTCAAAACCTAAGAGGTCGAAAAGAATAATCAAGACTGGCAAAATGCCAGCGGGAAATGAATTAGAAAGAATAGGGGGAGGGGGAATTAAACTAGGAAAATTAAAAGATCCAGCACAATTGGAGAAGACAGCAGCAGGAGCATAAGGCCTCAAGAGGATGGGACCGACCCATGGAGCATCACCCTCCGGCAGCCGCCCACCAAGCCCCCTCACGACAACGGGCTGGATAGGGAGGGGGAACCATGATCAGAGCATTCAGATATACTCTGAAATCTAAACAGAACT
>NC_091203.1:16311357-16363200 GCF_040958095.1 Procambarus clarkii | reverse complement strand
AGAACGGGTCTCTCTATTCCGTCCGCCCGTCCCCAGTTAGCTAACTATTCTAGAGCACCTCCCAATTAACTAACGAGGCCGGGGGAAACAGCTCTCTCTAGTCCGTTATCCCGTCCCCAGTTAGCTAACTATTCTAGAGCACTCCCAGAGTTCCTAAGGCAACCTCTCTCGTTCAACACCTTGTAACCTAGGTATTCGACTACCTAGGTGCTAAGACTACAAGGCGCCGTCACTTGATCAGTTACCCGAAACTCTAGAGAGAACTCTAGAATACATAATCATTGCCACAAACGTATAAGAGAAAACGAGAGGAAAGAAATGAATAGTGAAGTAATTAGTGAGGGTTTGGGGTGAGAGGTAGGGAGGTGGGAGGAGCGAGGAGGGTCATTAGTTGAAAGTGAGAGTTTAGAGAGGGGTGGAGGGAGAGGTGTAGATAGGTAGAAGGAGAAGAGTAGATAGTAGAGTAGATAATAGAAGTAGAAGAGTAAATGCTGCCACCATCCATTCATGATCATTACATACAAGACAAGGAATGGAACTTGTCTGTATCACAATATTCACCAAAGATGTTATCAAGAGATCATTATTAGTATGGTCCCATCTTTATCAAGTACTCATTCTAAACCATGAAACCAGTAACCACAGAGGCTTTCTACCTCAACTCAAAATCTCTAGGGAACAAAATAAAGTCCATTTAAATAATAAATTCAACAATTATATTTTTCATGATAAGTATCATAACTTAAGCAATCCAATTAAAATGTTAAAGATTAATATTCAAAGTGAGTCATTCTCCAAGAATCTGAGAACACTACAACTGACTGCCCCTGATCATCACACAACACTTGTAAAACACGACCAAGTCACCTAAATGTTCACTCACCGAGGACTGAGTCTAAGTTGAATAGAGAGGGAGGGGGGGGGGGGGGGAGTCGGCAATTTTCAGGCAGCGTCACCCCCCGTCTGGTGACGGCCTATCTCGACGGCTGGTCTCCTATTCTTAATGCTTAAAATGCTCTCGAATCGATAGTTCTCCGAGTATATATTGGGGAGCCTAGTAACTAACTCCGCCCACAAGTAGATAGCTTGAGGCACTCTACCAAGCCACTCCTTAAACGTCGGCATGTTTGAAGGCTACCAGGCTCCAATTAAGAGATTAGTAGAAGCAAGGTGAAATTCGCATGATCTGACCTCAGGTCACTTGAGGTCATTAACGCTTTGAGGTGTGAGATCTCAGGCCGACAACCTGGCGCCTTTCCCAATTCCTGTCTCTGACTCATATTCTATATATATTTTAAATAAACTAAACCAAACACTTTTACAGTGTTACACTATCGTCTTCACGCTTCCATCTACTGCCATCATGCTTTCGTCTCTTGTCATCATACTTCACTCCCACGTCTTCACCGACGATCCCTCCTTTCGTCTCCTCATTTATCTGAGACTTCATCCTCTTTGATTTGCATCGAATCCTCGGCTTTCTTCTATTCCTCCATGTTAGCATCATCATCATTTTCTCACACTTCCCACTACTACACTACTCCATTTCTTTTCCTTCAACTTTTCCTCATTCCTTCAAGGTTTCTTCGAGCACTGTTCTACACCCAACAGCACTCGTCGCTCTACCTCTCCGAAGAGTGCTCGTAAGCATACCTCTGCACATACTGTCTCTTCTCACTTCCTCTTCTCGGGTATCACCCTTCTTCACTATCTCTTCACGCTTCTCGTGAAATGGGTCAACTCTTGACCTCTCAAACAACCTAACTCCATTATCCCTATGTTTCTGTGCTCGTGGACAACTTGACTCTCTACTCCCGTCCTCAGTCTATCCACATCCTTCCTCACTTCTGCTCAGCACAGTTGCATTCATCTTCCGATTCTTAATTTCAGTGGGCTGGGCTCTACTCAGGTCCGCTCTCTTCACATTATTCTTCTTCGGTCGGGCCATCTTCACCTTTGACCTCACCGAGACTTCATCTTCCTGAGCCGGACCTTCCTCAAACAGCCACGCTATATCTACATTGATATCCTCTACCGGTTGAATCGACACTGTCTCATCTTCTCCAGTGCCTTTCTCGTCGGCCACCTCCGCCTTCGTCACTACCGAGACAGGGTACTCAATGGCTTGGCGGTCTCCTGACTCATCCCCTCGGATGCCAGTCAGGTCTCCACATTCAGGTGTCCCATCTGTGCCGTGGCCTTCTGGGCACTCCTTTGGCACAGCCTCCGCTATGACTCTTGGCAACACCTTTGTCCCGCACAAGTCATTCCCCAGGATCGCCTGGACTCCTGGAACAGGTGTGTCGGGGTACACTCCCAATATCACCTCCGCCGACACATATTCCGACCTTAGCTGGACAGCACATACAGGCATGTCACTCTCAGACAACAACCCATATACCTTCAAATTCCTCCTGCCAGCTAACCTTCGATCACTCCCAATCAGGATTTTCACAATCAAGCTCTGATTCGCTCCGGTATTTCTTAAGATACCAACTTCTACTTCAGGTTGGCCTCCTATTCTGATCCAACCTTTACTCATGAACGGCCTATACCGCTCGTTCACTAAGTTCACCTTCTGTGGTTTGTCTTGGAACACATTAGTATATTTACTTCGAGGGTCACACATGGCCAAGGTCACAACTCTTTTGCACTGCCTACAATCTCGCATCCTGTGACCCAATCCGTTACAATTATAACACCTCACCTGGGAAAAGTCTCTTCTATATGTATCAGAGTGGCTCTGACTTTTTCCACTCGCATGAGAATTCTTCGGGCCAGGCACACTACCTGCACTCTGTGGGGCTTTACTAGACTCTTGATCTCCTGGATCACGATTAGTTTCTCGTTTAGCTCCTTCATCCTCATTTTCAGACGAAGTGTGCGACCTATACTCTTCTGAGTTTTAGGGTACTTACGTTTATCTGCCCTTTTATCGAAATTCTTCTCACCCCAGACTCCTCTGAGTCTATCATAATTTCTTCCTCCCCAGACTCCATTGGGTCTGCCATTACTACGTCTCGCCTCGCTTCTCACTCTGTTCTCCCTTAAGCTCTTGTATGCTTCAGCAATCATATCCGCCCTATCTGCGGCATCTTTCACATCCTTTACTCCTGCCTCCTGGATCTTGAACTTTGTCTCGGGATGCATCATCTCCAAGAACTTCTCCATGACCATCAATTCCTTTAGGTCAGCATACGATCCAACTCCGGCAGCCTCAATCCATTTCTGGAATCGCCTCTCCAGATCCCTTGCCGCCTCGGCAAACGTGCATGCTCCAATTAACCTTCACCATCTCTCTTCACCTTCACCAGCGCTTCCAATAAGTTTCTGGAGTTAGCTGAAATGAGCGCAGTATGCTGCTCTTTACTGTGGCATAATCCTGGCATTCTTCTAGAGTCAATTGGGTGTATGCCTCTCTGGCTGCACCGGTCAATCTTAACTGCACCAGTTGGGTCCAGATTTCCTGTGGCCATTCTTTGATGCTGGCTGTTTTTTCAAAGTGTTCAAAGAAGCTCTCTGCCTCTTCGGGTACAAACAGGGGAATGTCCTTTTTCCTACTCCTAACATCTGGTGGGTGTGATACCTGGGTAGTGCTCTCTGGCAACCCATATTCAATCCTTTGCTCAGCCAAGGTTCTATTCGCTTCTATCTGCATTTGTTTTGTTCTCTCTTTTTCCCTTTCGACCTGAGCTTTCTCTTTTTCTACTTCTAGTTTGGTCTTTTCTTTTTCATTCTCTACCTCCAGTCTGGTTTTCTCTTTTTCTGTTTCATTTTTCATCTGAAGTTCCAACCTTAACTTCTCCAGGAGGAACTGTCTCTCCTTGTCCTCACGCTGCATCTGGAGTTCTTGCTGAAATCTTTCCAAACTCCTATTCCAGCTACTGCGGCTACTCTTACTACTTCTATTTGATCCTTAGGATCTCACTTCGTCCTGCCCATCATCCTCCTTTCCACTTTCAGCACCTTTCTGGGCTCCTTGTTCTGCCGCTTCACTCTTGGCTCTCAACTGTCTCAGGATCTCATCCTTCATCCTGGCCACTTTCGATGCCTTCAACCTGATGCCACATTTTTCCGCTATTCGTTTCAACTGTTCCCTGGAGCAACCTTCCAAGTCCTCAGGCTTGCCTGACTCTACAAACGCTTCCACCCTATCCATCTTGTCCCGTGAGTCTTATAGAGAGAGAGAGAGAATATACACCTGCAGTCACACAGTCTACTTATTTCCACACGGAGTGTACCAATTCACTCTCGGACAGGAGTGTGGGTGTGTCAGTTCACTCTCCCGGACACAGGCCCTCAATTATTATGATGATGTTGTTGATGGCGGTCGGTTATCTGTCCTTCCTTCCGGACAACTAACCCAAAATTCCGTAGAGTGCTTATTTTGACCAGGAGATCACCCTGGGTGCTTCTGGCACTTAGAGAGGGGCTCAACGTCACACGTGTAGGGGATGCGGCTCCAATACTGACCTTGTTGTCACGTGCACACACCCACTCGAGCCTCCCCACTCTCTCCCTATTTGGAATGACCTCCTCAATTCCCTTTCTCTTACCTTACCTACCTTGAGGTTACCTTGAGGTGCTTCCGGGGCTTAGCGTCCCCGCGGCCCGGTCGTCGACCAGGCCTCCTGGTTGCCGGACTGATCAACCAGGCTGTTGGACGCGGCTGCTCGCAGCCTGACGTACGAGTCACAGCCTGGTTGATCAGGTATCCTTTGGAGGTGCTTATCCAGTTCTCTCTTGAACACTGTGAGGGGTCGGCCAGTTATGCCCCTTATGTGTAGTGGAAGCGTGTTGAACAGTCTCGGACCTCTGATGTTGATAGAGTTCTCTCTCAGAGTACCAGTTGCACCTCTGTTTTTCAACGGGGGTATTCTGCACATCCTGCCATGTCTTCTGGTCTCATGTGATGTTATTTCTGTGTGCAGGTTTGGGACCAGCCCCTCTAATATTTTCCACGTGTAAATTATTATGTACCTCTCCCGCCTGCGCTCAAGGGAGTACAGTTTTAGGCTCTTTAGTCGGTCCCAATAGTTTAGATGTTTTTACTGAGTGGATTCTAGCAGTAAAGGATCTCTGCACGCTCTCCAGGTCAGTAATTTCTCCAGCTTTGAAAGGTGCTGTCATTGTGCAGCAGTACTCCACTCTAGAGAGCACAAGCGTTTTGAAAAGTATCATCATCGGTACAGCATCTCTAGTGTGAAAAGTTCTTGTTATCCAACCTGTCATTTTTCTTGCAGTTGTGACGGCTACTTTATTGTGTTCTTTAAAGGTAAGGTCTTCCGACATGAGTACACCCAGATCCTTTACATTGCCTTTTCGTTCAATGTTATGATTTGCCTGAGTTTTGTACGTGGTTTCCGTTTTTATATTTTCATTTTTTCCATAGCGCATGAGCTGGAACTTATCTTCGTTAAAACACCATATTATTTTCTGTAGCCCATAGAAAGACCTGATCTACATCTGACTGGAGGTTCGCCGTGTCCTCTATGTTGCCTACTCTCATGAAGATCCTAGTGTCATCTGCAAAGGATGATACAGTGCTATAGGTTGTGTTCTTGTCTATGTCCGAAATGAGGATGAGAAAAAGTACTGGAGCAAGCACAGTACCCTGGGGGACTGAGCTCTTCAAGGTTGATGGGCTGGATTTTATTTTGTTGACTATTACACAATGGGTTCTGTTGGTCAGGAAATTGTAGATCCATCTGCCTATTTTTCCGGTAATTCCTTTTGAACGCATTTTATGTGCAATAACACCATGGTCACATTTATCAAAAGCTTTTGCGAAATCTGTGTAAATTACATCCGCGTTATGTTTGTCTTCCATAGCATCTAATGCCATATCATAGTGGTCCAGCAACTGCAACAGGCAAGAGCGCCCTGTTCTGAAACCATGTTGTCCAGGGTTATGGAGATGCTGTGATTCCATGTATTTTGTGATTTTACTTCTTAGCACTCTCTCAAAAATTTTTATGATGTGCGATGTTAGTGCTATCGGTCTGTAGTTTTTTGCCTCTGCCTTATTTCCTCCTTTATGAAGTGGTGCTATCTCTGCTGTTTTTAGTATATCAGGAATAACGCCAGTATCTAGGCTTTGTCTCCACAGAATGTGGAGGGCCTGCGATAGTGTTTTTTTACAGTTCTTTATGAATATGGAGTTCCAAGAATCAGGGCCTGGTGCAGAGTGCATAGGTATACTGTTTATGGCTTCTTCAAAATCCAGTGGGGATAAGGTGACGTCTGATATATGATTTGATGTTGGCATCGTATCCATGAAAAATTCATTTGGGTTATCAATCTTTAGTGTGTTTAATGGCTCGCTGAAAACAGAGTCGTACTGCGTCCTCAGTAGCTCGCTCATTTCTTTGTTGTCATCGGTGAAAGTTCCATCTCCCTTTCGCAGGGGCCCGATACTAGATGTGGTTTTTGATCTTGATTTTGCATGGGAGAAAAAATATTTCGGATTTCTTTCTATTTAACTGATGGCCTTTTGCTCTCTTTGCCTCTCCTGGGTTTTGTATGATTCTTGTAGCTTCCGTTCAATTGTTTCTATTTCTCTACCTAACCTTCTTCGCCAGTGTTACGACCCTGGGTTCTCCAGTGGAAACCAGAGGTCAAAATTGAGCTATTAAACTTTCTAGTAGTACAGTTGAGTGCATCGCGAGCGGCAATTGTTTGTATCTTCCCTGCCAGACATAAGACTATTATTGTTTCTCAAAGAGCATTTAAAGACTGAGCTGGGGGTTGATTATTAAATAATAACATAGGCACCAACTTTGCTTACTAATACTTTCTAATCATTTGTAAAGTAACAATACATTGCATAGGGGAATATCTTTAATGTGCTTAGCTGCACGATCAATTAGGCTCCTTCCGGCACCACGACATGGGAGGCCTAGCTGGTCGCTAGAAGGTTCTTCTCTGGGCTGGTGTTCGTGCGGACGAGACCTACTCTGTGGCTGCACCCCTACTCTTCTCCCTTCTCCTCTTACTTATTTCCCTTACCTGAAGTTCCTGTATCCTTAAGTTAAGTACGGGGCATTATTAAGTGTACCTACTCTGGTAGTAACGATTGGTGAGACCTGGGGGTAGTATTTGCCAGTGTTTTGGGTACCCTTAGTGTTGTGTTTTGTATTAGGGTCCCACGTGGTTTCCCTACCCTAAGCTGCATCCAGCTTCAGTGCTTATCCAGTAGTACTTTACCCTAGCTTGTTATTAGTGTAAACCTTGTATCCTGCCTAAGTGGACCAAGGCTTTTAACGTAAGATAGTGTGGTAAAGTTATTATTATTATTGTTATTGGTGTGAGTGTATATGGGGGGTTGTTTAAGGGGGTTAATAAATAAGTACATGAATTACAGAGTATCCCTTCTTCCTATGTGGGAGCGCATTGATCAACCTTAGACTAACATATATGGTCTAGTAGCAAGTTATTACTACTGTGGATAGTTTATTTTGGGGGCCGGGCCTTTTAGCTCTCCCATATTTGATACTCTGTCTTCTAACTACCCTTACCCCTTAATAGTACCAGTTTCCCCATAGAAGCATAGCCCACACACATATTATTTATAACAAGTGGTTGGCCAGTCCGGGAGGAACATTATAAGTGTAAAAAATTAGATTCTTGAGTGCCAAAATTAAAATTTTTTGTTTTCCGCAGAACGGTTGTGTGCTAGCCAAGGGTCCAGCTCATCTAGCAAAGGACATTCTTGCACTGACTGGACACCCAGCTGGAACCCTTCACGATTAAGGTTAGTGTGGCCTTGTGTTAGGGGCCGTGCAAATTTTTGTTTTTTTTCCAATTTTTATTTTTTTAATTTTTTCTTTGGCTGGGAGCTAAAATTGTTAGTGATGTCATCTGAAATGCAGAGACTGGCAGGGGAGCCTTCAGCAGTAGAAATAAAGAGACTTACAAAGTCTAATTTAGTATTGTTAGGCAAGGAATTTGGCCTAGAATTAAATGACGCGGATAAAAAGTGGACTTGGTGAATGAAATATTACAACATTGTATTGATGAAGAACTATTGGCAAGTGATACACCTTTATGCCAGCCTAGCCAAGCAGAAAGTGCAGCTCATAAGGATAGAGAATTAGCTCTAGAGTTAGCAAGAATAAAATTAGAGGAGCAAAGACTCAAAACCGAGGAGGCTAGAATTAGAGCGAATGCCACTGGACCTCCACCTGCCGGGGATTCAAACCCCAGGCATTATGAGAAAAAGCATAATTTGCCTGAATTTTCCGATTCAGACCCTGAAAGGTTTTTCAACCATTTTCAGAGATTGGCCATGTCCATGAACTGGCCAAAGGAAGAGTGGGTGAAAATCCTACAGGGAAGACTTAGGGGTAAAGCACAAGATATTTTTATAAACATGCCTGACGACGAGTGTTTCGAATATGATAAAGTCAGGGAATGTATTTTGCGGGCATATGAAATTACTCCTGAAGCTCACCGCCAAGTTTATCGCAACCTTAGGCCTACTCACAACCAACCGCTCACTGAATTTGTTAGTGATCAAATTAGATTGTTTGAGAGATGGATTCGCTCGGCGAAAGCCGAAACATACGAGGCTCTCAGGAACTTAATTTTAATGGAGCATTTTATAGATATTATGCCAGAGAATGTTTCAAATTACATTAGAGGAAGGGTAGAGGTAAATTCTAAAATAGGGGATTTGGCCAAGTTGGCAGAAAACTACCAATTGGCGGGCAAAAGGCCCAATAAAAATAATTATACCCCACAGAGTAGCAAAACTTATACCCACAGCCAGTCCAGACCAGCTCATTCTAACCCTTTACCTAATGCACCTTCTGTTTCAGACATAACTAACCCTGTTAAAGTGTCTAGCCCATGGCACCTAAGGGTGAACCGAAGGGTAATTCTGTTAGTAATGTCTCTTCTCCCCGACTTTTTTGTGGTCACTGTAATCGTTCAAACCACAATATTAGCCGTTGTTGGCAACTGTACCCAGAAAAAAGACCCAATGCTCTAGTTGTGACACAGGGCTTGAGGCCTTCGGAAGGGTTAGGGAGTAAGACCTCCAACCCACAGTGGTTGGACTTGCTTACCCCATTCTTATCGAAAGGGAGACTACTTTTGTCTGAGGGTTTTTCCTGGAAGGACGTGGTGATCTTCCGAGACACCGGTGCCATCCAGACTTTAATTTTAGAGAGTGCGTTGCAAGGTGCCAACACTCTCGACACTGGAGAGGTGGTACTGGTCGAGGGTGTCACTAGTGATACTCGAGCAGTACCCCTCCATAAGGTTACCCTGGAATCTGATTTCCACAAGGGTGTTTGTACAGTCGGAGTCACTTCATACCTACCTTTCCCTAATGTTGATGTAATAGTTGGTAATGATTTAGCAGGGGATAAGGTAGGGGACTCCAGACTGCCTATTATGTTGCCTACCCTAAGGTTTGCCTGGATCCACCCGCCGCAGAGGATAATGTTGTGTACCCTGCGTGCGCGGTGACCAGGTCTATGGGACTTAAATGTAAGGGCAGCCCTGTGCTTGCCAAGGTGGTAAATCCCGAGGTCACAAGGAGCTTTCCGAGTGGTGAAAACCAAGTGGACCTCGCGGACACATTCATGGCCCGACTCGATGACGTGGCCGAGGACATTGTGGAGAGCCTGTCACCGCCATCTACCGAGAGTAGTGGGGAGGTGGAGGAGAACACTGTTGAGCCTCGGCCAATGGCATCTGACCAAGGCCTAGATGCCTCCTTGACTCAGTTACAGAAAGCTGACCCCACTCTTGCAGATTGTCATGAGACAGCCGTCTCTATGGAGGAAATTGTAGACGCAGCAACTGGGTACTACTACAATGATCGGATTTTGATGAGAAAATGGAGACCACAGAGTGCTCCCTTGTCAAATGAGTGGGAGGTAGTCCACCAGGTTATGTTGCCGACCTGCTATAGAGAAAGAGTTTTGGCAGCTGCTCATGATGATCCTATGGGGGGACATCAAGGTATAAATATTACGTATCACAAATTTTTAAAGTATTTTTTCTGGCCCAAGCTGAAAAGCGATGTGGCAAAATTTTGTAATGCGTGTATTGTTTGTCAACTGGTTGGGAAACCAAACCAGACTCCACCTAAAGCTCCTCTAAGGCCTATTGTCGTGCCAGAGGAACCATTTTCTCATGTGGTAATGGACTGTGTTGGACCATTGCCTAGAACTAAGTCTGGTAATATTTACCTAATCACGATGATGTGTATCACTACTCGTTACCCAGAGGCTTTTGCTGTAAGGAACATCAGAGCAAAAACTGTTGTTGCTCGTAGGTTGCAATTTTTTTCCACTTTTGGACTGCCTCGGGTCGTGCAAACTGACAATGGTACTAATTTTAAGTCTGATGTTTTTGAGCAATTTTGTAAGGAACATGGAATAACTCATAAGGTTTCCAGCCCATACCATCCACAGAGTCAGGGGGTAATTGAACGTTTCCATCTAACTCTGAAGCAGATGTTGAAGACATCGTGCGAGAGTTCCCACACCTTCTGGATGAGAATTTACCGTATGTTTTGTTTGCGGCTAGAGAGGGATTACAAAGTTCACTGGGTTGTTCTCCTTTTGAGTTAGTCTTTGGCCATAAATTTCGTGGACCCTTGCAAATGTTACAGGAGAATCTGTTAGGGAACGTAACGTTAACCGAAGGTTCGGCTTTCTTTGCGCAACACCACCAGAGACTCAAGGACTGCAAGGCGGCTGTATTAAAGTATCTTGGCAAGGCCCAAGAAAAGATGAAAGAACGTAACGATGCTAAATCTAAGTTACGGGTATTTCAGCCTGGCGACCCTGTCCTGGTATTAAAGCCTCGACTAGGGAACACTATGTCCCACAATTACGAAGGCCCCTACATTGTGACAGAAAAGACTGGGGACCTCACGTACAAAGTGAGGCACTCTGACAAACGTAACCAGGTAATGCTCATACATGTAAATCGACTGAAGAAGTTCCAGGGCCCCAGGCCCATTGCACTAACCAATGTTTCCATTTCCAGTGAGAGAGGGGATGATTGTTCTGGGGACCCAACTAATCTCATTTTCAATAATTCTAGTTCTGTGAATGCTGTGGAGGAGAGATTGTCCCATTTGCAGATGGCCCAACGTGAAGAGGTGCAGTCGTTGGTTGATGAATTTTCCAGTCTGTTCGGGGAGGTCCCAACCCAGACTGATGCCATTTGCCATGATGTCGAGTTGACGGACTACACTCCCATTCGCCTTCAACCCTATCGGATGAGTCCAGAAAAGAAGGCCATCGTACGGAAGGAGGTCGACTTCTTGCTCCAGCACGGCCTCATCCGGCCGAGCCAGGGCTCTTGGTGCTCGCCCTGCCTTTTGGTCCCCAAACCAGACGGCTCCTGGCGATTATGCACCGACTATCGGCAGCTCAACAAGGTGATCATTGTGGATGCCTATCCGCTGCCCCTCCTCGAGGACTGCATCGACGAGTTGGGAAATGCCAAGTACGTTTCGAAATTCGACCTCTTGAGGGGGTATTATCAAATCCCACTCACTGAACGTGCTAAACAGCTAACCGCGTTCGTGACACCCGAGGGTGTTTTTGAGTATCAAGTGTTACCATTCGGCTTGCGTAATGCTCCTGCCACGTTCCAGAGACTCATGAACTCTCTACTCGCTAAGGTGCCAAATTGTCGGGCGTATTTAGATGATATCGTGCTGTTTGACAGTAATTGGGCTGACCACATAGCTAGGTTACGCCAGTTGTTTGCCATCTTGAAAAGGGCAAATCTTACCTTAAATGCTAAAAAGTGTCATTTTGGCCAAGGCACAGTGACGTACCTCGGTTATGAAGTGGGCCAAGGAAAAGTGTTACCTCGGCAAGATAAAATCAGTGCCATTCTGGAGTATCCAGTACTAAAGTCTAAAAAGGACGTTCAAAGATTTATCGGTATGTGTGCGTACTATCGACGTTTTTGTCAGAACTTTTCCAGTGTTGCCACTCCTCTCACAGACTTGTTGCGGAAAGCCGTTAAATTTAAGTGGTCATCAGACTGTGCAGAGGCATTTAAAAATTTGAAATTGATCTTAGCTTCCGCCCAGTGCTTGCTAGTCCAAGGTTCGACCGACCGTTTAAAATTCATGTTGACGCGTCTGACTCGGGTGCTGGTGCAGTGTTGTTGCAAACTGGGGATGATCAGGTGGAACACCCAGTATATTATTACTCTGTGAAATTCGACAAGGCGCAACGCAATTATTCAGTGGTAGTAAAAGAGGCGTTGGCGCTAGTGTTAACATGTAAAAAGTTTGAAGTTTACCTCACAGGTAATATAGTGGAAGTGTACACGGACCATAACCCACTAGTCTTCCTGACTCAGATGAAGGGTAAGAATAAACGCATCCTCAGGTGGGCGTTGTACCTACAGGACTTCAATCTTTCCATTACTCACCTACCGGGCAGACTCAACGTGATAGCCGACGCTCTGTCCCGGTTGCCTGAATAACATTCATCTGAGCCACAGAAAGCCATTTACCAACTGTCATGCTTTTATTTTTTTTTTTTAGGTTCTCCTGTGACATTAAATATTCCGTGTCCAATTTATTTACTTCCCTGTTCTTTTATTTTTTGTGTATGTTTTTTTTTCTTTCAGAGAACTCCTTTGTATTTTTTTTTTTTTGCAGAGAAATTGTTTTTGATTGATTTTTTGTTTTTGTCATATGTTTTTTCTTTTTATTCTCTGTATACTCTTACAAAAAAATATGACTACTATTCTAGTAGTCACATTTTTTTTTCTCTGAAGGGGGGAGGAGTGTTACGACCCTGGGTTCTCCAGTGGAAACCAGAGGTCAAAATTGAGCTATTAAACTTTCTAGTAGTACAGTTGAGTGCATCGCGAGCGGCAATTGTTTGTATCTTCCCTGCCAGACGTAAGACTATTATTGTTTCTCAAAGAGCATTTAAAGACTGAGCTGGGGGTTGATTATTAAATAATAACATAGGCACCAACTTTGCTTACTAATACTTTCTAATCATTTGTAAAGTAACAATACATTGCATAGGGGAAGATCTTTAATGTGCTTAGCTGCACGATCAATTAGGCTCCTTCCGGCACCACGACATGGGAGGCCTAGCTGGTCACTAGAAGGTTCTTCTCTGGGCTGGTGTTCGTGCGGACGAGACCTACTCTGTGGCTGCACCCCTACTCTTCTCCCTTCTCCTCTTACTTATTTCCCTTACCTGAAGTTCCTGTATCCTTAAGTTAAGTACAGGGCATTATTAAGTGTACCTACTCTGGTAGTAACGATTGGTGAGACCTGGGGGTAGTATTTGCCAGTGTTTTGGGTACCCCTAAGTGTTGTGTTTTGTATTAGGGTCCCACGTGGTTTCCCTACCCTAAGCTGCATCCAGCTTCAGTGCTTATCCAGTAGTACTTTACCCTAGCTTGTTATTAGTGTAAACCTTGTATCCTGCCTAAGTGGACCAAGGCTTTTAACGTAAGATAGTGTGGTAAAGTTATTATTATTATTGTTATTGGTGTGAGTGTATATGGGGGGTTGTTAAGGGGTTAATAAATAAGTACATGAATTACAGAGTATCCCTTCTTCCTTTGTGGGAGCGCATTGATCAACCCTTAGACTAACATATATGGTCTAGTAGCAAGTTATTACTACTGTGGATAGTTTATTTTGGGGGCCGGGCCTTTTAGCTCTCCCATATTTGATACTCTGTCTTCTAACTACCCTTACCCCTTAATAGTACCAGTTTCCCCATAGAAGCATAGCCCACACACATATTATTTATAACAGCCGTTCTTGAGATAGGGTGCGACTCTCAAGTTGTTCCGTGATTCGTTTTCTTCGCCTATATAGGGAACGACGTTCCCGTTCCAATCTGCATCTCTTCCTCTTTTTTCTTAGAGTTATGCGGTTTGAACATATTTCTAGTGCTACTGAGCTTATTTTTTCCAGGCACTGGTTCAGGTTTGCATTTTCAAGCTGTTCTTCCCAGTTTATTTCTGTGAAGTCCTGGTTTATTTGCTCCCAGTTTATCTGTTTATTATTGAAGTTGAATTTGCTGAAATCTCCTCCACCGGGAATCTGGACTGGTTTTGAAGGTCTACTCCCCATGGTTGTCATAACTTCAATTAAGTTGTGATCTGAGTAACAGGTATTTGTAATCATTATGTTCCTGATCAATTCATCATTATTAGTGAAAATGAGGTCCAGCGTGTTCTCCTTCCTAGTTGGTTCTACTATTTGCTGGTTTAAGGCAAACCTGTCGCACATCCGTAGCAGGTCATTTGCATGTGCCTGTTCATTTAGGCTACTTCCTGGTATTCTTTCTGATATTACTGTATTAGCCAGGTGCTTCCATTTCAGGTGCCGTAGGTTGAAGTCCCCAAGCAGGATGATGTTCGGAGCTGGATTTGGGAGGTTTTCCAAGCAGTGTTCTATTTTCATTAGTTGGTCTTTAAACTGCTGAGGGTTTGCCTCCGGTGATTTATATACAAGGACAATAACTACATTTAAAATCTCTATTTTGATTATCAGCACTTCCACCATGTCATTTGAGGTGTTTAGCAGCTCAGTACAGATGAGTGTGTCTTTGATGTAGAGGCTGACCCCACCCTGAAGCCGGTGTTTCCTATCACATCTGAAAAGATTGTACTCTGAGATCCATATTTCACCATCATGGTAGTCCTTTGTGTGGGTTTCTGTTAGGGCTGCAAACACTGCATTTGCTTCATGAAGGAGACCATCTATAAATTGAACTTTGTTGGTTTTGCGTGTTTTTATACCCTGGATGTTGGCAAATATAAATGATGTTATCGTGTTAGTGGAAGTGCTGGAAGCCTTACTTGGTGTTAATATCTGAGGCTCTGGTAAGGAGGCCACTGTGTTTGTGTCCAGGGTGTGTCGTTTTGGAAGTGATTCGTCCAGTTTTGGTAGTAGGACGGGTGTTGTCTGGTGTAGTACCTGTGTGCTTGTTGGTAATTTGAATTCCAGTCTTGTGGGTATCTCCGTTCCCCTCTGTAATCCTGTAGTGGTTCCATCTGACTGTTCCTCTCTCTTATATTTACTACTCTGTTTCTGCCTTCCTCTAAAAAATTTCCAGTAGTGTCATATTGATCTTCCCGTCTATAACGTTCTGTACCTCTCACATGGAATTCCGGACACTGAAGATTGTAGCACTTTTTGTCCCTAATTGAAAATTGAAATAATTTAGGGTGGAAGTATCTACACCCTGTTCCAAAACGGCATGTACCCCTCTCCAACATGTTCCTGCATTTTCGAGGATGCAGAAAATGGCATTTTGCTCCTAATTTTCCATATTTGCATATTCCTTTAGCGTAGAATTTGCAAATGTGTTCCGGTTTTGCGTTTTTCAAGGTATTTATATCTGTGACGGTCTTGTCTACCTCTTTATTGGAGCCATCTCCGTTTTTCGTCCCAATTCCTTCATCTATGCACTCTGTCTCACTGTTGCTCTCATCGTTTATATTATCTGACTCTGCAATATTGCTGTTATTTTGTACCACAATAGTCTCCTCCTCCACACTACTGCTGCGGTTCTCCAAACTATCTGTTCCTGAGTTTCGGTCGTTATCCAATGTTGACTTTTCCCAGTCCGCATATATCACTGGTAGCCTGTCTGTGAATGATAATCTCTGTGACTCGGGGATGTTTTTCATCAGTTTAGTTATGTTCTCTAACATTAATCTGTCATCTTTGCAAACCCAGTAAATTCCTTGCCTTTATATGCATCCTGGAGCTAATTCTGTACAGCCCAGGTGGAATCTTATGTTACAGATGCAGCACGTTACGCCTGCATTTCGTTTTCCCAGTACTCCCGAACACTCGCCACACCTCTCCATTGTCTGGTGTATTGTGTTGTATTTGAGAGTCACTGTATGGATCACTTGTTGATGTCAGTCCTTTTAACTCTTTATAAAATTATATGTATATATATTTATATGTTTAATATTTATAATATTATATGTATACCGTATATTAGTAATATTATGTATGTTATTTTGTTCAAACTTTATGGCAGGTACTTAGCGTAGGGTAGCGAAGCTGGTCCCCGGTGAATACAGGTGACCTCTTGTGTCCCAGGTTGATGTCACCAGTTTCCAGTTACCCGATTTATAACCACTGATGCCGCCTCTTGCCACTATTCTATATTTCTAGTATTCTATATTTATAATATTCTATGCACGATTTTCCTTCACTTCCAACTTATATGTTGTTGTGATACCCGTTCCACATCACTGTTCCACGAATCACCGTTCACTATTTTTTCCTAATACACACATGTACACAAAGCCTCGTTCACTGGCTCACACGTGAATCCCGTTTATTCTCTATTTAGCACAAAGTTCTATTGTTAATGACTATTTTCAATTTTCCAGCGGGTCACTATGCACTTTGTTATGTCTGTAATCAGTAATCCACGGCAGTAGTCTTAAGAATCCCGGTTAATGACACGATTTTAACGGAGCGCGCACGGTACGTCTTCCCCCTCCCTCGACTCCTTATTATTATTCTGTTCTACCCTGTCCACAGCTGTGGTTCTTTCTCTCTCTCTCTCTTTTCTACTTGTCTCCGTCTCTGTCAATAGTCGCGTGGTGTAGTGGTAAGACACTCACCTGGCATTCCGCGAGCGCTTTGTCATGGGTTCGTATCCTGGCCGGGGAGGATTTACTGGGCGCAAATCCTTTAACTGTAGCCTCTGTTTACGCAACAGTAAAATGTGTACTTGGTTGTAACAACGATTCTTCGCGGTGGGGATCGTATTCCAGGGACCTGCCCGAAATGCTACGCGTACTAGTGGCTGTACAAGAATGTAACAAGTCTTGTATATATCTCAAAAAAAAAAAAAAAAAACTTACTGGGAAGCCTCACTAGGACAAGGGCAAACACCGGCAAATTTTAATACATTTACTGGACAAGGCACATGCACAATACATACCTACACATGCATAATAATATGAATCCAGCACTCTATACTATTGTAGTCAGGTTGCACTCCAGTACCATCAGGACTCTGTCGTCTGCCTATCAAGTGGTAGCCTAATTGCTGTCTCACCACTCATACCACCAACATACATATATATATATATATATATATATATATATATATATATATATATATATATATATATATATATATATATATATATATATATATATATATATATATATATATATATATATATATATATTATTAAATATGACCGAAAAAGTAAGATTGATAATTCTAACCCGAATTTTCTCGATCTTTCGTACATTTCTTTTCACTGTTGGTAGTAATTCAAAAATCAATTCTCCAAAATTCATTTTTATTTCTAGTCTGACGCGACACTTGAGCGCGTTTCGTAAAACTTATTACATTTTCAAAGACTTTAGCTTACACATACACAACTGAATAGAACTTACACATCTTCGATTTGTTTATATCTACATTTGAGTGAGGTGGATGGGATAAGGTGGTATTAATAGGGTATTCAATTCCTAAACACAAGACAGAACACGAAACAATGGGTATTGAATGGAAATGATTTGTAGAAAGCCTATTGGTCCATATTTCTTGATGCTTCTATATTGGAGCGGGTCTTGAGGTGGGTAGAATATAGTTGTGCATTAATTGGCTGTTGATTGCTGGTGTTGACTTCTTGATGTGTAGAGCCTCGCAGACGTCAAGCTGTCTGCTATCGCTGTATCTATCTTGAGGAGATACCAACTTTAATTTACAAAAAAGCCTCCAGATCTTTAGCCCCTGCTATTGCTTTGCTCTTCAACAAGTCACTTGAACTCCAAACCTTTCCAGATATTCTAAAAAAAGCGAGAGTAACGCCTGTCCACAAATGTGGTGACCCCACAGATGTTAACAACTACAGACCTATATCAATCCTGCCAAACTTGTCAAAAATTTTTGAAAAACTTATATATAAGCAGCTTTACTCATATCTAGCCAAACTCAATATACTTAGCCCTTGCCAATATGGCTTCAGACCCAAAAAAAGCACTAACGATGCACTTATTAGTATGCTTAACTCGATTCATACAGCTCTTGATAAAAAGGAGTTCCCTGTTGGGTTATTTGTGGACCTGCGTAAAGCTTTTGATACTGTCAACCACCATAACCTTCTTCTTAACCCTTGCACTGCTCACCTATTTTCGGCAAAAACGTCTTGGTGCAATTGTCAAGGACATATTTTTGTTATTTTTACAAATGTTCAGGTAAATTTAATGTCAAAATGTTTCCAAAGTCAACTATTTCCATTTCAAAACACAAATAGTAATGAAAACATTAAAAAACATTAATATATAGCCAAATTAAGAAACAAAAAGCACAACTCTCTGAGCGCCTAAAGGCGCTTTGCGCAGTGCGGTGGTTAAATTACATCATTATGGAGTCAGAGGACACTCCCTACAATACCTCGAGTCCTACCTTACTGACAGGCTCCAATATGTTTCTGTGAATAATACAATTTCTCCCACCCTACCCATCAACATTGGTGTTCCTCAGGGCAGCAAACTTGGCCCTCTCCTCTTTCTCATCTACATTAATGACCTTCCAAATGCCTCCCAACACCTCAAACCAATTCTATTTGCTGACGACACAACCTTCATTTACTCCAGTCCTGACCCTCTTGCTCTAAATGCCACAGTAAATACTGAGCTAAATAAAGTCCATCATTGGCTAACTGCCAACAAACTCACCCTTAACATTGACAAAACTTTCTATATTCTGTTTGGCAATAAATCCTCTAGTCTTATAAATCTCAAAATAAACAATACCCAAATTTGTAACAAATTAGATGGCAAATTCCTTGGCATTCTCATTGACCACAAGCTGAATTTCCAGGGACACATTCTAAATATATCAAAGAAAGTTTCAAAAACTGTGGGCATTCTTTCTAAGATCAGATATTATGTACCACGCCCTGCCCTGGTGACTCTCTATTACTCCCTTATCTATCCTTATCTCAACTATGGTATTTGTGCTTGGGGTTCTACTACCCAAAATCACTTACGTCCTCTAATTACCCAACACAAAGCCGCTATTAGAACAATATCCAACTCTGGCCCCAGACATCACTCGGTACCCCTACTCAAATCTCTGAATATGTTAGATATTAAGTCACTGCACATTCTCTCATGTGTTTTATACATATATAAAACGCTAAACTATAATGCCAATCCTGATCTTAAAAGCTTCATAGAAGGTTGTAACAGAACCCATGAGCACCACACCAGAAATAAATACAGTTTTGATATTCCTAGAGTACGTCTTAATCAAACTAGAAATGCTCTGCAAATCAAGGGGCCCAGAATGTGGAATGACCTTCCCAACCATGTTAAAGACTGTACCTCTCTCAACCAGTTTAAGATAAAAACTAAACACTACCTAATAAATTCCCTGTAATCTACCTCACTCCTCTATTGTCAACCCATGTCTGTTATTTTCTTTTTTTTTTTTAATCAACACTGTTTGTCAACCTATTGTATTTGTGCTGCTTTTTCAGTCATGTTCCCCCTTTTTTTATCTTTATTTGTATTTGTTCTCAACACTTTTTATTCTTTATGCTCAATTAGTATTAAGTTCTAGATATTAATGTTTTTCTTGCCCGAAACGCATTGCGTAATAGTGGCTTTAGGCATTGTATGTACTAGCTCTATCTATATATCAATCCATTAATGTAACATCACTTGTATGTATATACCTTACCTGAATAAACATCTGAATCTGAATCTGAATCTGAATCTATCGATGATTTCTGTGTTGTTTACTAGGATTTCTCTGGCGATGGTTTGGTTGTGGGAAGAGATTATATGTTCCTTAATGGAGCCTTGTTGCTTATGCATCGTTAAACGCCTAGAAAGAGATGTTGTTGTCGTGCCTATATACTGGATTTTTGGAGCTTACAGTCCCCAAGAGGGCATTTGAAGGCATAGACGACGTTGGTCTCTTTTAAAGCGTTCTGCTTTGTGTCTGGAGAGTTTCTCATGAGTAGGCTGGCCGTTTTTCTGGTTTTATAGTAAATCGTCAGTTGTATCCTCTGATTTTTGTCTGTAGGGATAACGTTTCTATTAACAATATCTTTCAGGACCCTTTCCTCCGTTTTATGAGCTGTGGAAAAGAAGTTCCTGTAAAATAGTCTAATAGGGGGTATAGGTGTTGTGTTAGTTGTCTCTTCAGAGGTTGCATGGCGTTTCACTTTCCTTCTTATGATGTCTTCGACGAAACCATTGGAGAAGCCGTTGTTGACTAGGACCTGCCTTACCCTACAGAGTTCTTCGTCGACTTGCTTCCATTCTGAGCTGTGGCTGAGAGCACGGTCGACATAAGCGTTAACAACACTTATCTTGTACCTGTCTGGGCAGTCGCTGTTGGCATTTAGGCACATTCCTATGCTCGTTTCCTTAGTGTAGACTGCAGTGTGGAAACCTCCGCTCTTTTCCATGACTGTTACATCTAGAAAGGGCAGCTTCCCATCCTTTTCCATCTCGTAAGTGAAACGCAGCACGGAACTCTGCTCAAATACCTCCTTCAGCTCCTGCAGATGTCTGACATCAGGTACCTGTGTAAAAATGTCGTCAACATACCTGCAGTATATGGCCGGTTTCAAGTTCATTTCGACTAAGACTTTTTGCTCGATGGTACCCATGTAGAAGTTTGCAAACAGGACACCTAGGGGAGAACCCATGGTGACCCCATCTACTTGCTTATACATGTGCCCATCCGGGCTCAAGAAGGGTGCCTCTTTAGTACAAGCTTGGAGTAGTTTCCTCAGAATGTTTTCTGGTATGTCAAGAGGAGTGCAGGCCGGATCACGATACACTCTGTCGGCTATCATCCCGATTGTCTCGTCCACAGGTACGTTGGTAAACAGTGAATTTACGTCCAACGAGGCTCTTATCCCTGTGGCCCGTGTGCCCGGCAGTAAGTCAACAAATTCCTTTGGAGACTTCAGGCTGAAGGCGCAAGGGACATAAGGGGTCAGCAGGCCGTTGAGTCGCTTCGCCAGTCTGTACGTAAAGACTGGCGAAGCGACTCAACGGCGTTCAGCCTGAAGTCTCCAAAGGAATTTGTTGACTTACTGCGGGGCACACGGGCCACAGGGATAAGAGCCTCGTTGGACGTAGAATCACTGTTTACCAACGTACCTGTGGACGAGACAATCGGGATGATAGCCGACAGAGTGTATCGTGATCCGGCCTGCACTCCTCTTGACATACCAGTGTAACGGTTCTATTGTTACGTAAAGTATGGTGACAAATAAACACAGACACTAAGATACTATATATATATTTGGCCGAATATACATTAGTACACAGGTGATACTTTGGTGTGAGTTGGGCGCACTGAGCGTCGGTACAGTATCTCGCAAGTGTCTGCTCTAGACCACACTTGAAAGTAGACTCTGGTTAATGTTTGCTATTCTGCTGCTTATATGCCCGGGCAACGCCTCACCTCATTCATCTCCAAAGGTTGACAGGAATATTAACAAAGCATTTGGAGCGAGTATATTATTGGGATAATCTACTCGCTACAGAACTCCCCCTCCCAGGGGATGAAAGGAAAAATACTTGATCAAGGAACTTAGCTGGTCGATGAATTGTACGCCCTGCTCACGTTACATAACCATCAAAGTTAACTTCCTCCTCTTCGCTGATGTCATCTAACTAGGGTCGTAGGGTGGGAGGTTGCACAGGATCGTCCGTCGTCGTAGGATCAGGTTGTGTTGCGGCTGGTAACTGGGGTTGTAGGGTGGGAGGTCGTACAGGATCGTCCGTTGTCGTAGGTGGCGGTGCTGCTGGTAACTGTGGTCGAAAAGTGAACTGCGTAGTCGGCGGATGTGTCTCTGGATTTAGCAGTGTCGCAGACGTTGAGACGAAGCCTGGAGCAGAGCAGAGAGCTGAGTGAGGCCGGAGTCGTGGAGCTCTATGTGGGAGAGCGTGGCGGCTCGATTGAGAATTGTGAGTGTCTGAACTCGGGGAGCGAGAGCGTGGCGGCTCGATGCGGTCGTAGTCTGCTGTCTGCTCTGTGTCGAAGCTGTAGCGTCTTGGGTTGATTAGGACTGTACACGCCGAGTACTACATTGTTGACTGTGGAAATTGTAGTCTGGTACCAAAAGATGTAGGCAGTGTGTGGACAAGCTCGGTGTAGCAGGAGAGAGGAATGTGCATAATTGTTGCGTCCTTGGGTCGCTGGTGGAGCATTTAGATCCGGGGCGGATGGGCTCGAGCACCAGGACATTAGGAGGTAATGTAGGCATGTAGTTAGGACAACGAGGTAATCACATCTAGAGCTGAATTGTCCTGAAGGCGACGAAGTGTTGGAAACGCAAGCTGTAAGTCCTGTACTGCGCAAAGGGCTTGAGTCGGCCAAGTATCAAAATGCAGTGAACGTGTAGATGATTCTGATGACAGAGCAGCTGTCGTGGGCGTAGGACAAGTAGTGCCCTGGCAGCGACGGAGATTCGGCAGGACAAGCTGTAGATCCAACATGATGTAATCATTGATGAGGCTGTCAGATGAGTGAGTAACGATAGCTGACAGTGAGCAGTGAGTAACGTGGAGCAGCAAGCCGTAGTAGGTGAAAATGCAGAGATGGACGCGATGAAAATCATAGCTGTGGCAAGGGTGTTGGCAGTGTTCCATCACAGCAAACAGTAGCAGTAGAGGTCCAGTGAGCGTCCATGTTGTAGTCCATCGTGGCTGGGTATCGTCTCAACTCTCTCGGGTCACCAATGTAACGGTTCTATTGTTACGTAAAGTATGGTGACAAATAAACACAGACACTAAGATACTATATATATATTTGGTCGAATATACAGAAGTACACAGGTGATACTTTGGTGTGAGTTGGGCGCACTGAGCGTTGGTACAGTATCTCGCAAGTGTCTGCTCTAGACCACACTTGAAAGTAGACTCCGGTTAATGTTTGCTATTCTGCTGCTTATATGCCCGGGCAACGCCTCACCTCATTCATCTCCAAAGGTTGACAGGAATATTAACAAAGTATTTGGAGCGAGTATATTATTGGGATAATCTACTCGCTACAGAACTTCCCCTCCCAGGGGATGAAAGGAAAAATACTTGATCAAGGAACTTAGCTGGTCGGTGAATTGTACGCCCTGCTCGCATTACATAACCATCAAAGTTAACTTCCTCCTCTTCGCTGATGTCATCTAACTAGGGTCGTAGGGTGGGAGGTCGCACAGGATCGTCCGTCGTCGTAGGATCAGGTTGTGGTGCGGCTGGTAACTGGGGTTGTAGGGTGGGAGGTCGTACAGGATCGTCCGTTGTCGTAGGTGGCGGTGCTGCTGGTAACTGTGGTCGAAAAGTGAACTGCGTAGTCGGCGGATGTGTCTCTGGATTTAGCAGTGTCGCAGACGTTGAGACGAAGCCTGGAGCAGAGCAGAGAGCTGAGTGAGGCCGGAGTCGTGGAGCTCTATGTGGGAGAGCGTGGCGGCTCGATTGAGAATTGTGAGTGTCTGAACTCGGGGAGCGAGAGCGTGGCGGCTCGATGCGGTCGTAGTCTGCTGTCTGCTCTGTGTCGAAGCTGTAGCGTCTTGGGTTGATTAGGACTGTACACGCCGAGTACTACATTGTTGACTGTGGAAATTGTAGTCTGGTACCAAAAGATGTAGGCAGTGTGTGGACAAGCTCGGTGTAGCAGGAGAGAGGAATGTGCATAATTGTTGCGTCCTTGGGTCGCTGGTGGAGCATTTAGATCCGGGGCGGATGGGCTCGAGCACCAGGACATTAGGAGGTAATGTAGGCATGTAGTTAGGACAACGAGGTAATCACATCTAGAGCTGAATTGTCCTGAAGGCGACGAAGTGTTGGAAACGCAAGCTGTAAGTCCTGTACTGCGCAAAGGGCTTGAGTCGGCCAAGTATCAAAATGCAGTGAACGTGTAGATGATTCTGATGACAGAGCAGCTGTCGTGGGCGTAGGACAAGTAGTGCCCTGGCAGCGACGGAGATTCGGCAGGACAAGCTGTAGATCCAACATGATGTAATCATTGATGAGGCTGTCAGATGAGTGAGTAACGATAGCTGACAGTGAGCAGTGAGTAACGTGGAGCAGCAAGCCGTAGTAGGTGAAAATGCAGAGATGGACGCGATGAAAATCATAGCTGTGGCAAGGGTGTTGGCAGTGTTCCATCACAGCAAACAGTAGCAGTAGAGGTCCAGTGAGCGTCCATGTTGTAGTCCATCGTGGCTGGGTATCGTCTCAACTCTCTCGGGTCACCAATGTAACGGTTCTATTGTTACGTAAAGTATGGTGACAAATAAACACAGACACTAAGATACTATATATATATTTGGTCGAATATACAGAAGTACACAGGTGATACTTTGGTGTGAGTTGGGCGCACTGAGCGTTGGTACAGTATCTCGCAAGTGTCTGCTCTAGACCACACTTGAAAGTAGACTCCGGTTAATGTTTGCTATTCTGCTGCTTATATGCCCGGGCAACGCCTCACCTCATTCATCTCCAAAGGTTGACAGGAATATTAACAAAGTATTTGGAGCGAGTATATTATTGGGATAATCTACTCGCTACAGAACTTCCCCTCCCAGGGGATGAAAGGAAAAATACTTGATCAAGGAACTTAGCTGGTCGGTGAATTGTACGCCCTGCTCGCATTACATAACCATCAAAGTTAACTTCCTCCTCTTCGCTGATGTCATCTAACTAGGGTCGTAGGGTGGGAGGTCGCACAGGATCGTCCGTCGTCGTAGGATCAGGTTGTGGTGCGGCTGGTAACTGGGGTTGTAGGGTGGGAGGTCGTACAGGATCGTCCGTTGTCGTAGGTGGCGGTGCTGCTGGTAACTGTGGTCGAAAAGTGAACTGCGTAGTCGGCGGATGTGTCTCTGGATTTAGCAGTGTCGCAGACGTTGAGATGAAGCCTGGAGCAGAGCAGAGAGCTGAGTGAGGCCGGAGTCGTGGAGCTCTATGTGGGAGAGCGTGGCGGCTCGATTGAGAATTGTGAGTGTCTGAACTCGGGGAGCGAGAGCGTGGCGGCTCGATGCGGTCGTAGTCTGCTGTCTGCTCTGTGTCGAAGCTGTAGCGTCTTGGGTTGATTAGGACTGTACACGCCGAGTACTACATTGTTGACTGTGGAAATTGTAGTCTGGTACCAAAAGATGTAGGCAGTGTGTGGACAAGCTCGGTGTAGCAGGAGAGAGGAATGTGCATAATTGTTGCGTCCTTGGGTCGCTGGTGGAGCATTTAGATCCGGGGCGGATGGGCTCGAGCACCAGGACATTAGGAGGTAATGTAGGCATGTAGTTAGGACAACGAGGTAATCACATCTAGAGCTGAATTGTCCTGAAGGCGACGAAGTGTCGGAAACGCAAGCTGTAAGTCCTGTACTGCGCAAAGGGCTTGAGTCGGCCAAGTATCAAAATGCAGTGAACGTGTAGATGAATCTGATGACAGAGCAGCTGTCGTGGGTGTAGGACAAGCAGTGCCCTGGCAGCGACGGAGAGTCGGCAGGACAAGCTGTAGATCCAACATGATGTAATCATTGATGAGGCTGTCAGATGAGTGAGTAACGATAGCTGAACGTGAGCAGTGAGTAACGTGGAGCAGCAAGCCGTAGTAGGTGAAAATGCAGAGATGGACGCGATGAAAATCATAGCTGTGGCGAGGGTGTTGGCAGTGTTCCATCACAGCAAACAGTAGCAGTAGAGGTCCAGTGAGAGTCCATGTTGTAGTCCATTGTGGCTGGGTATCGTCGAAACTCTCTGGGGTCACCAATGTAACGGTTCTATTGTTACGTAAAGTATGGTGACAAATAAACACAGACACTAAGATAGTATATATATATTTGGTCGAATATACAGAAGTACACAGGTGATACTTTGGTGTAGGTTGGGCGCACTGAGCGTCGGTACAGTATCTCGCAAGTGTCTGCTCTAGACCACACTTGAAAGTAGACTCTGGTTAATGTTTGCTATTCTGCTGCTTATATGCCCGGGCAATGCCTCACCTCATTCATCTCCAAAGGTTGACAGGAATATTAACAAAGCATTTGGAGCGAGTATATTATTGGGATAATCTACTCGCTACACCAGAAAACATTCTGAGGAAACTACTCCAAGCTTGTACTAAAGAGGCACCCTCCTTGAGCCCGGATGGGCACATGTATAAGCAAGTAGATGGGGTCGCCATGGGTTCTCCCCTAGGTGTCCTGTTTGCAAACTTCTACATGGGTACCATCGAGCAAAAAGTCTTAGTCGAAATGAACTTGAAACCGGCCATATACTGCAGGTATGTTGACGACATTTTTACACAGGTACCTGATGTCAGACATCTGCAGGAGCTGAAGGAGGCATTTGAGCAGAGTTCCGTGCTGCGTTTCACTTACGAGATGGAAAAGGATGGGAAGCTGCCCTTTCTAGATGTAAGTCATGGAAAAGAGCGGAGGTTTCCACACTGCAGTCTACACTAAGGAAACGAGCATAGGAATGTGCCTAAATGCCAACAGCAACTGCCCAGACAGGTACAAGAGGAGTGTTGTTAACGCTTATGTCGACCGCGCTCTCAGCCACAGCTCAGAATGGAAGCAAGTCGACGAAGAACTCTGTAGGGTAAGGCAGGTCCTAGTCAACAACGGCTTCTCCAATGGTTTCGTCGAAGACATCATAAGAAGGAAAGTGAAACGCCATGCAACCTCTGAAGAGACAACTAACACAACACCTATACCCCCTATTAGACTATTTTACAGGAACTTCTTTTCCACAGCTCATAAAACGGAGGAAAGGGTCCTGAAAGATATTGTTAATAGAAACGTTATCCCTACAGACAAAAATCAGAGGATACAACTGACGATTTACTATAAAACCAGAAAAACGGCCAGCCTACTCATGAAAAACTCTCCAGACACAAAGCAGAACGCTTTAAAAGAGACCAACGTCGTCTATGCCTTCAAATGCCCTCTTGGGGACTGTAAGCTCCACAAAACCCAGTATATAGGCAGGACAACAACATCTCTTTCTAGGCGTTTAACGATGCATAAGCAACAAGGCTCCATTAAGGAACATATAATCTCTTCCCACAACCAAACCATCGTCAGAGAAATCCTAGTAAACAACAAAGAAATCATCGATAGATACAGCGATAGCAGATGGCTTGACGTCTGCGAGGCTCTACACATCAAGAAGTCAACACCAGCAATCAACAGCCAATTAATGCACAACTATATTCTACCCACCTCAAGACTCCGCTCCAATATAGAAGCATCAAGAAATATGGACCAATAGGCTTTCTACAAATCACTTACATTCAATACCCATTGTTTCGTCTCCTGTCTTGTGTTTAGGAATTTAATACCCTATTAATACCACCTCACTCAAATGTAGATATAAACATATCGAAGATGTGTAAGTTCTATTCAGTTCTGTATGTGTAAGCTAAAGTCTTTGAAAATGTAATAAGTTTTACGAAACGCGCTCAAGTGTCGCGTCACACTAGAAATAAAAATGAATTTTGGCGAATTGATTTTTGAATTACCACCAACAGTGAAAAGAAAGGTACGAAAGATCGAGAAAATTCGTGTTAGAATTATTAATCTTACTTTTTCGGTCATATTTAATAATATATATATATATATATATATATATATATATATATATATATATATATATATATATATATATATATATATATATATATATATATATATGGAGCTTTTATGGAGCAGCACTCTGTGCTCTAAAGAAGAAGGATAGGGGTATCAGGCCCATTGCCGTTGGTAACACCCTCCGACGCCTTGTAGCTAAGGCTGCAGTGAGATCTATCAGCCAGGAAGCAGCCACCTTGCTTAAGCCTCATCAGCTCGGGTTTGGGATTCCCCTAGGTTGTGAAGCTGCAGCACATGCAGCGCGGGCTTACATTGTTGATCTCCCGGACCAGAAGGCACTAGTAAAGCTTGACTTCAAAAATGCCTTCAATCAAGTCAGACGAGATGCTGTCCTCAGGGCTGTACACAACCATTTCCGTCCCCTTTACCCATTCATCCGATCGTGCTACAGTGGGGACTCTAAGCTTCTTTTTGGGGAGCATGAAATAAACTCCTGTGAAGGTGTCCAACAAGGGGACCCCTTAGCCCCCCTCCTTTTCTGTCTAGCTATCAAAGAGGTCACTGATAGTCTGACAAGCGAGCTAAACATCTGGTACCTGGATGATGGCACTCTAGCTGGAACTCCGGAAACCATTTTGGGGGATATAAGGAAAATCCAGGAGCAGGGAGCAGCCTTAGGCCTCATTCTCAATGCATCCAAATGTGAAATAATCTCCCGCAACCCAGACATCACTGGGCAAATACAAAATGCTCTTCCAGACATTCTCGTTGTCGAGCCACCGGACTGCACTCTCCTGGGTGCCCCCAGTGGCCCACGAGTAATCGAGGAAGTGCTGGCTGCAAAAATCACTGACCTAAAGAGAATGCGGGACAGGATTGACAAGATCGATGCCCATGATGCTCTCTTTCTCCTTACAAGATGCCTGTCTCTCCCTAAGTTGACCTACTTTCTGAGATGTTCTCCATCCTACAGCAGCCCTAAGTTAAATGTGTATGACACCCTTCTGAGGTCCATGCTGGTGAAAGTCCTGAACCTGCCATTGGACGACTCTCAGTGGGAGCAAGCAACCCTTCCTGTAAGACTCGGCGGCCTTGGTGTCCGCACAGCCTCCCAAATTGCTCTACCAGCCTTCCTTTCCTCCTCTCATGCATCGCACGACCTCGTCAGAGATATTTTACCTGCAACCCTGAGAGATTCAGCAGGAATACACGATCCTGCTTTCACTGAATGTTCAAATCAGTGGAATGTTCTTGCAGCCCCAGCAACCATTATAGAGCCAACAAAACAACACAAACAGTCCGGCTGGGACCACCCTCTAGTGGAAAAAGTAGCTGATGCCATGCTAAGCGTCGCAACATCAGACAAGGAGAAACCCCGCCTCAGAGCAGTGCGTGCCCCCCATGCAGGAGACTTCCTCCTGGCAGTACCCATGTCTGCAATGGGCACGCGCCTAGATCCAGAATCCCTTCGTGTAGCAGTGGCCCTCCGCCTTGGTGCCCCAATTCACACTGAATACAAGTGTATTTGCAACAGGGTGGAAGCAGACCAATACGGACTGCATGGGTTGCATTGCGGAAGCACAAAGGGCTGGCATGCAAGACACAACGAGGTCAATGACATCATCAAGAGAAGCCTCGTCTCAGCTGGGTGCCCAGCGGAGAGAGAATCTCGCATCCTAGGGGTCCAAAACCCGGATTTCCCAGCACTTCGCCCTGATGGCATCACCATATACTCATGGAAGGAGGGTAGACAGTTGGTGTGTGACTACACATGTGTATCCACCCTGGCTGACACCTATGTACACTTCGGAGCTGATCAAGAAGGTGGGGTGGCCAACCACAGGGAAACAGCAAAATCACTCAAGTACAGGCGACTGGAAGGTCAATACCTCTTTGTTTCCATAGCGTCTGAGACGCATGGCCCCTGGGGCAAGAGTGCCTTGGGATTTCTCAAGGAATTGGGGTCCAAGCTCATTGACGTCACCAGAGACCCAAGGGCTTCCAGTTTTTTATTTCAGCGTCTCAGTGTGGCGATCCAGAGGGGAAATGCTTGCTGCGTCCTCGGTTCCTGTCCAGAAGCGGAGGAGCTTCAAGAGATCCATAACCTTTAGGCATTTGTCTTGTATGTTTTGTAACCTTTAAATACACAATAAAGGAAAAAAAAAAAAAAAAAAGGGGAAGGGGGTGGTAGGAGAAAAGCACACAGAAACTGTATTGGAGGGGACCCACATTCCCTCCAATGCGTTATGTGTGGTTTCCTCCGAGGCTATGGGTCCCCCTTCTTCCAGCCAGAGGTGGTACTCCCTTCCCTATTAAAAAAAAAAAAAAAAAAAATATATATATATATATATATATATATATATATATATATATATATATATATATATACATACACACACAGTGGTACCTCGGAATGCGAGTGTCCCTGTATGCGAGTTTTTCGGAAGACGAGCAGGATTTACTCCAAAAATATGTCTCGGAAGGCGAGGGTTACCTCGGGACGCGAGTTTGTTGATACGTGTACAGGCCGACTGGCGCGTGGTGGCATGGCGATCGCGCCTCAGTTTACCAGTGTCTCGTGTCCAGTGACTATCCCACCTAAATTCTTCACAAGGATTTACAGTTTTTTATCGTTTTTTTGGCCATTTGAGCAAAAAGTTGTCATTATATATCTTGCCATGGGTCTCAAGAAAGCCATTGGTAAGGTTCAACCTAAGAAAATAGCTGTGAGTAGAGGCAGTAGAGGATGTCCCTTCTTGATTAAGAAAATGTGTGAAGTATGGGAAGAACTGCAAAGTTTTGTTGAAAAAACTCACCCAGACAAAGCTGTAGCAGGCCGTTGCATTGACCTTTTAAATGATAATGTGATGTCTTACTACAGACAAGTGTTAAAATGTAGGGAAAAACAAGTATCATTAGACAAATTCTTAGTAAAACAAGCAAGTCCTAGTGGTATGCAGGCAAAATGTGGCAGAGTGTGCATACCAGTGAAGTCCTCACTGCCTGATGTGATAATGGAAGGGGACTCCCCTTCCAAACAGTAACTCCTCTCTTCCATACGCCTACAGCATTCAACAGCAAGGTAAGTAAGAACTTGAACATAGTTTTGTAGGTTTATTTAGATGAATTAGGTATAAAAATTTAGTTTGATTTGGGGTTTTTGGGGTAGTCAGGAACGGATTAATTCATTTCCCTTTATTTCTTATGGGGAAATTAGCTTCGGAATGCGAGTTTTTGGAATACGAGGCGTCTCCAGGAACCAATTAAACTCTTAAACTGAGGTATGCCTGTATATATATATATATATATATATATATATATATATATATATATATATATATATATATATATATATGTATATATATATATATATATATATATATATATATATATATATATATATATATATATATATATATATATATATATATATATATATATATATGTCGTACCTAGTAGCCAGAACGCACTTCTCAGCCTACTATACAAGGCCCAATTTGCCTAATAAGCCAAGTTTTCATGAATTAATGTTTTTTCGACGACCTAACCAACCTAACCTAACCTAACCTACCTTTTTCGGTTACCTAACCCAACCTAACCTATAAAGATAGGTTAGGTTAGGTAGGGTTGGTTAGGTTCGGTCATATATCTACGTTAATTTTAACTACAATAAAATATAATTGACCTCATACATAATGAAATGGGTAACTTTATCATTTCATAAGAGAAAAATTAGAGAAAATATATTAATTCAGGAAAACTTGGCTTATTAGGCAAATCGGGCCTTGCATAGTAGGCTGAGAAGTGCTTTCTGGCTACTAGGTACGACATATATATATATATATATATATATATATATATATATATATATATATATATATTAGTATATTTTGGTAGCAGTCTTTCCTGTAGACATATATTATTAAATATGACCGAAAAAGTAAGATTAATAATTCTAACACGAATTTTCTCAATCTTTCGTACATTACGCTTCACTGTTGGAGGTAAATCAAAAATCACTTCTCCAAAATTCATTTTTATTTCTAGTCTGACGCGACACGGGCGCGTTTCGTAAAACTTATTACATTTTCAAAGACTTCACAAATACACAACTGATTAGAACTAGCGTTTCCCTGATTTTATATCTACATTTGAGTGAGGTGGGAAGGGTGATGTGGCATTACATTTGAGTGAGGTGGGAAGGGTGATGTGGCATTACATTTGAGTGAGGTGGGAAGGGTGATGTGGCATTACATTTGAGTGAGGTGGGAAGGGTGATGTGGCATTAACACAAGACAGAACACTAGAGGATATTAATAGGGTATTAAAAGTATCAACACAAGACAGAACAGAAACAATGGGTATTGAATAGAAGTGTTTGTAGAAAGCCTATTGGTCCATATTTCTTGATGCTTCTATATTGGAGCGGAGTCTTGAGGTGGGTAGAATATAGTTGTGCAATAATTGGCTGTTGATTGCTGGTGTTGACTTCTTGATGTGCAGTGCCTCGCAAACGTCAAGCCGCCTGCTATCGCTGTATCTATCGATGATTTCTGTGTTGTTTACTAGGATTTCTCTGGCGATGGTTTGGTTATGGGAAGAGATTATATGTTCCTTAATGGAGCCCTGTTGTTTATGCATCGTTAAACGCCTAGAAAGAGATGTTGTTGTCTTGCCTATATACTGGGTTTTTTGGAGCTTACAGTCCCCAAGTGGGCATTTGAAGGCATAGACGACGTTAGTCTCTTTTAAAGCGTTCTGTTTTGTGTCTGGAGAGTTTCTCATGAGTAGGCTGGCCGTTTTCCTGGTTTTATAGTAAATCGTCAGTTGTATCCTCTGATTTTTGTCTGTAGGGATAACGTTTCTATTAACAATATCTTTCAGGACCCTTTCCTCTGTTTTATGAGCTGTGGAAAAGAAGTTCCTGTAAAATAGTCTAATAGGGGGTATAGGTGTTGTGTTAGTTGTCTCTTCGGAGGTTGCATGGCTTTTCACTTTCCTTCTTATGATGTCTTCGATGAAACCATTGGAGAAGCCGTTATTGACTAGGACCTGCCTTACCCTACAGAGTTCTTCGTCGACTTGCTTCCATTCCGAGCTGTGGCTGAGAGCACGGTCGACGTATGCGTTAACAACACTCCTCTTGTACCTGTCAGGGCAGTCGCTGTTGGCATTTAGGCACATTCCTATGTTTGTTTCCTTTGTGTAGACTGCAGTGTGGAAACCTCCGCCCTTTTCCATGACTGTTACATCTAGAAAAGGCAGCTTCCCATCCTTTTCCGTCTCGTAAGTGAAACGCAGCACGGAACTCTGCTCAAATGCCTCCTTCAGCTCCTGCAGATGCCTGACATCAGGTACCTGTGTAAAAATGTCGTCAACATACCTGCAGTATATGGCCGGTTTCAAGTTCATGTCGACTAAGACTTTTTGCTCGATGGTACCCATGTAGAAGTTTGCAAACAGGACACCTAGGGGAGAACCCATGGCGACCCCATCTACTTGCTTATACATGTGCCCATCCGGGCTCAAGAAGGGTGCCTCTTTAGTACAAGCTTGGAGTAGTTTCCTCAGAATACTTTCTGGCATGTCAAGAGGAGTACAGGCTGGATCACGATACACTCTGTCGGCTATCATTCCGATTGTCTCGTCCACAGGTACGTTCGTAAACAGCGATTCTACGTCCAACGAGGCTCTTATCCCTGTGTCCCGTGCGCCCCGCAGTAAGTCCACAAATTCCTTTGGAGACTTCAGGCTGAAGGCGCAAGGAACATAAGGAGTCAGCAGGCCGTTGAGTCGCTTCGCCAGTCTGTACGTGGGTGTGGGTATCTGGCTAATGATTGGCCGAAGTGGGTTTCCAGGCTTGTGCGTCTTGACATTTCCATACGCATATCCAGGTTTATATTCCCCAATGATCTTTGGCAGGTGGAGTCCGGATTTCTTGGCGTTCACAGTTTCGATCAGTTTGTTGACCTTTGCTTTTAATTCGGCTGTAGTGTCCTTCGTTACCCTTTGGAACTTAGTTTGGTCAGAGAGTATGATGTTCATTTTCGCCAGATATTCGTCTTTTTTAAGAATGACATATATTGGCGACTTGTCACCTCTCCTGACAACTATCTCCTTGTTCTCACGAAGGCTTTTAGCTGCCGCTTTAAGCTCGGGGGACAGTATGGTGCTTCTGTAGTTGCCTCGATTCTTTCCTCCTTCTGCAATAAGTTCCGCTTGTAAGGTATCTTTGGTAGTGACCTTCTTTTGTGTCTCGAGGTCGAATATGTCGTCCAACAGAATTTCCAACTCTACTTTCCGGGCCATTTCACTCGGTCTGGACATAACATGACAGTTTATGCCCAGATTTAGGAGAGTGACTTGGTCCTCAGTGAGGTTAATTCCTGCAAGGTTCAGGAAGCCATCTCTTGGTCGTGGAATTGCCATAGGTCCTCCATATAATGTTGTTAGTTTCTTGATAAAGAAACTAACAAGAAAACTAACAATTATCAAGAAACTAACAACATTATATGGAGGACCTATGGCAATTCCACGACCAAGAGATGGCTTCCTGAACCTTGCAGGAATTAACCTCACTGAGGACCAAGTCACTCTCCTAAATCTGGGCATAAACTGTCATGTTATGTCCAGACCGAGTGAAATGGCCCGGAAAGTAGAGTTGGAAATTCTGTTGGACGACATATTCGACCTCGAGACACAAAAGAAGGTCACTACCAAAGATACCTTACAAGCGGAACTTATTGCAGAAGGAGGAAAGAATCGAGGCAACTACAGAAGCACCATACTGTCCCCCGAGCTTAAAGCGGCAGCTAAAAGCCTTCGTGAGAACAAGGAGATAGTTGTCAGGAGAGGTGACAAGTCGCCAATATATGTCATTCTTAAAAAAGACGAATATCTGGCGAAAATGAACATCATACTCTCTGACCAAACTAAGTTCCAAAGGGTAACGAAGGACACTACAGCCGAATTAAAAGCAAAGGTCAACAAACTGATCGAAACTGTGAACGCCAAGAAATCCGGACTCCACCTGCCAAAGATCATTGGGGAATATAAACCTGGATATGCGTATGGAAATGTCAAGACGCACAAGCCTGGAAACCCACTTCGGCCAATCATTAGCCAGATACCCACACCCACGTACAGACTGGCGAAGCGACTCAACGGCCTGCTGACTCCTTATGTTCCTTGCGCCTTCAGCCTGAAGTCTCCAAAGGAATTTGTGGACTTACTGCGGGGCGCACGGGCCACAGGGATAAGAGCCTCGTTGGACGTAGAATCGCTGTTTACGAACGTACCTGTGGACGAGACAATCGGAATGATAGCCGACAGAGTGTATCGTGATCCAGCCTGTACTCCTCTTGACATGCCAGAAAGTATTCTGAGGAAACTACTCCAAGCTTGTACTAAAGAGGCACCCTTCTTGAGCCCGGATGGGCACATGTATAAGCAAGTAGATGGGGTCGCCATGGGTTCTCCCCTAGGTGTCCTGTTTGCAAACTTCTACATGGGTACCATCGAGCAAAAAGTCTTAGTCGACATGAACTTGAAACCGGCCATATACTGCAGGTATGTTGACGACATTTTTACACAGGTACCTGATGTCAGGCATCTGCAGGAGCTGAAGGAGGCATTTGAGCAGAGTTCCGTGCTGCGTTTCACTTACGAGACGGAAAAGGATGGGAAGCTGCCTTTTCTAGATGTAACAGTCATGGAAAAGGGCGGAGGTTTCCACACTGCAGTCTACACAAAGGAAACAAACATAGGAATGTGCCTAAATGCCAACAGCGACTGCCCTGACAGGTACAAGAGGAGTGTTGTTAACGCATACGTCGACCGTGCTCTCAGCCACAGCTCGGAATGGAAGCAAGTCGACGAAGAACTCTGTAGGGTAAGGCAGGTCCTAGTCAATAACGGCTTCTCCAATGGTTTCATCGAAGACATCATAAGAAGGAAAGTGAAAAGCCATGCAACCTCCGAAGAGACAACTAACACAACACCTATACCCCCTATTAGACTATTTTACAGGAACTTCTTTTCCACAGCTCATAAAACAGAGGAAAGGGTCCTGAAAGATATTGTTAATAGAAACGTTATCCCTACAGACAAAAATCAGAGGATACAACTGACGATTTACTATAAAACCAGGAAAACGGCCAGCCTACTCATGAGAAACTCTCCAGACACAAAACAGAACGCTTTAAAAGAGACTAACGTCGTCTATGCCTTCAAATGCCCACTTGGGGACTGTAAGCTCCAAAAAACCCAGTATATAGGCAAGACAACAACATCTCTTTCTAGGCGTTTAACGATGCATAAACAACAGGGCTCCATTAAGGAACATATAATCTCTTCCCATAACCAAACCATCGCCAGAGAAATCCTAGTAAACAACACAGAAATCATCGATAGATACAGCGATAGCAGGCGGCTTGACGTTTGCGAGGCACTGCACATCAAGAAGTCAACACCAGCAATCAACAGCCAATTATTGCACAACTATATTCTACCCACCTCAAGACTCCGCTCCAATATAGAAGCATCAAGAAATATGGACCAATAGGCTTTCTACAAACACTTCTATTCAATACCCATTGTTTCTGTTCTGTCTTGTGTTGATACTTTTAATACCCTATTAATATCCTCTAGTGTTCTGTCTTGTGTTAATGCCACATCACCCTTCCCACCTCACTCAAATGTAATGCCACATCACCCTTCCCACCTCACTCAAATGTAATGCCACATCACCCTTCCCACCTCACTCAAATGTAGATATAAAATCAGGGAAACGCTAATTCTAATCAGTTGTGTATTTGTGAAGTCTTTGAAAATGTAATAAGTTTTACGAAACGCGCCCGTGTCGCGTCAGACTAGAAATAAAAATGAATTTTGGAGAAGTGATTTTTGATTTACCTCCAACAGTGAAGCGTAATGTACGAAAGATTGAGAAAATTCGTGTTAGAATTATTAATCTTACTTTTTCGGTCATATTTAATAATATATATATATATATATATATATATATATATATATATATATATGTCGTACCTAATAGCCAGAACTCACTTCTCAGCCTACTATTCAAGGCCCGATTTGCCTAATAAGCCAAGTTTTCCTGAATTAATATATTTACTATAATTTTTTTCTTATGAAATGATAAAGCTACCCTTTTCACTATGTATGAGGTCAATTTTTTTTTATTGGAGTTAAAATTAACGTAGATATATGACCGAACCTAACCAACCCTACCTAACCTAACCTAACCTATATATATAGGTAAGGTTAGGTTAGGTAGCCAAAAAAAGCTAGGTTAGGTTAGGTTAGGTAGGTTAGGTCGACGAAAAAACATTAATTCATGAAAACTTGGCTTATTAGGCAAATCGGGCCTTGCATAGTAAGCTGAGAAGTGAGTTCTGGCTACTAGGTACGACATATATATATATATATATATATATATATATATATATATATATATATATATTGTGACGATAATCTCCTTCAAGAGATTGAGCCTGCTCTTCCCTCCAAAAATACGTCGATACATCTATATAAAACTACTATTTAAGAAATGTCCAACAACGACAACAACATCTCCAAGGTTTGCCAGAGAGCAAAACGTATGCAGCCAGGAACACCTGCTTCACCTCAAACCGCCAAACTACCTGTCTTGTTGCCGGCTCCTCGCTGATTGGCCGCCGGTCTGGCTGCAACTGCACTCCACCCACCATACTACTTGATGTCTGGGGCCGCCACGACCTCAGTCTTCAGAATATTCAGTGCTTTCATACGGTTAACACTTCTTCCTGGTAGACTAAGCTTTGGCTTACGTGTACTAAGAGAGGTGATAGCTTAAAGCCAATATTCCTGCACCTCTCATTTTATTGTATATTGCACAGCTTGTTATTGCTCACTTGTCTTAACGTAACTTTTCATTTTGACATTTAATTATTCTTATTATTTTGATTGATTGATTTTATTATACGAATTTGTATGTCCATTTTATTCATGTTTTGTTTATTTAATGTAATTAAAATTTCATTGTTAAAATTTACTTGTGTTTTGTGTGTCTTCCCCTTACCTTACCATAGACGAAGTTCCAGATTTTCTATTTTTTTTTATTCTATGTGACGAGGCCATACCCCTAGCTTTGAACAGCCGAACATCAACGCGTTACCGTCACAATATATATATATATATATATATATATATATATATATATATATATATATATATATATATATATATATATATATATATATATATATATATATATATATATATATATATACACACATATATATATATATATAAATGGGTACCACCTCTGGTGCCAATGTGGGGACCCATAGCCTCGGAGAAGAAAATAAAAAGTATTCAGAGGAGACCTTGTGGTTTCTCACTGAACACTAATATTATCTTCTCCTACCACCCCCATTCTTTTGTATGTACACATATATATTTACTTTATTTGAACTTTGTTACAAAAAAGGAGTTACATATGGGTTACAAAGATATATATATATATATATATATATATATATATATATATATATATATATATATAATTTTTATTTTATTTGTAGAACAACCAAAAATGTGGTGCCTCGTTGTGGAAAGCAGCGTGAAACCAACGGCACATACACACACAAATCCCTGGACCAGACTGGCATAAGCCTTGCATCATGCCAGCATGGTGTCATTCTGAAAATGTGCAACATGACTCGTGTTTAGGTTTTTGGCTATGTACACTATCTCCATAGAAATTACTTCAAAAGTGCCAAGTACATCTGTCAAGATGCAATTTGGAGGTACTGGCCATGGACCATGAAAATTCAAGAAAAAGACCAGGAATTCACCCTACTGGAAACAAAGCCATTCTTAGATGTTCTGCATGCGAAAGCACATGCATGATATTGCCAGGTAAATAATTATCATTGTCAAAATAACTGGTATAAATGTAACGTTATTTTAGGGTTAAAAAGCTATTAATCAGAATAAAGTATTTCATCATAATTAAATTTTTGAGCAATCAACTAATATTCTTACCTTGCAATAATTTTACAGTGTGTTACATCTGAATTATAGGTCTTGTATGGAGGACGCTGGCAACACGGAAGTGGTTTGACCACAGGTGAAGAAACCGAGCAAATTTTCCGCTACAGTATATGTCGCGGTACAACAGTACCACAAAAAGCATGTTGAAAGCCGGTTAGTTTTTAGTGCATTGTTACAAGGAGGAAGGTATTATCTATTAAAACTTGTTAGTGATATTTATTATGTGTAATGAAGATGACTTCAGTAACTCTAGCATCACCTGGTATCACCCTACAACTTTGTGTATATGAATTGGATTTGAGTAATATAGCAAGTAAATTATAGATAGTATTCAAGTGAATTATTTTTATTTTACATATTCATTGAACGGTTGATTTTTTTTATCCCATTTTTTTCAGAGCGTGAAGAACTTGGTGAATATTCCTTTTTTTGGAACCAATGTAAACGTGACTCTTTAGCTCGTGTTATAGCTTCAAGATTTTGTAAGGCAAGTAATTTGCTTTATTCAATGAATATATGCAACAATGATCATGAAACACTGATCTAAGTGCGCAGGAAAAAAAACACATTCAAAAATAAAAATAAAAATAACCTTTACTGCCATTAAACAGCCTTCATCAGCAGTTAGACTAGTGAGGATTATGATTTTTTTGTTGTAATATCAAATATTACATAAAAATTGCAACATTTATTATACTAACAGGGCAGTTTTTCCTCCTGTTGATAGGCAAAAGAAACTGCAGTTTTAGTAAAAAAGAAGTTAGCTGACTTGTCTCTCGATGAAAAACAACTTCTCATCTGCATTGCAGAGTTAACCAACTTAGCCCAGAGTTTAAATAAAAGGTTTGCTTGTAAAATATATAGTAAAAAACACTATTTTGAAATACTCTTATATTTTTTAACAAGGTTATTGTACGGTAAAATCAATGCAATACCATAAATCATAATATTGCAAAAACATTTCTTTGCAATTTTAATAGTTTAGTTCTTGTATAGCAATTGTCAGCCATCATAAAATGCCATTGTGACCATTGCCTAAAAAATTCAAGTTAAAGTTTTTTTAACTGATCAAGGTCTTTATATGCTAGAACTTAGTAAAGATTATAATAAACAGTAGCCTCTATTCTTAACAGATCAGTTTCTCAAAATGATGTTCAAAATAGGATAGAGTTAGTATGTGACTCAATTAGAACCAAGAAAGTCCACATATCCAGTGTTACAGGTATGTTAAAGCTTTTGTATAAGTTAGGGAATGATAAAACAGAAATCGTTTGGAGTTTGTAAAATACTTCAAGAAAAACTGACTTTTATTACCTAAACACATCTAATGTCATTTATTTCTCAGGTGGATTTGTATGGATACCATCTCACATCAACCCGTTCTCGCACTTGCTAATAGTCAATATTGGCTTATTTAATAAGGGCATATGTGACATACTAATTGATTGTGGATATTTTAGTTTACCTTGAAAAGCTTCATAGAAAACATCGACCTCACCTAACCTTCTTAGTATGTTAAGATAAGCATCTTATTACTTCTTAATTACAATTATTACTTAACCTATGCCGTTGATAGGTTAAGTAATGATAGTTATCTTGAGATGATTTCAGGGCTTTAGTGTCCCCGCGGCCCGGTCCTCGACCAGGCCTCCACCCCCAGGAAGCAGCCCGTGACAGCTGACTAACACCCAGGTACCTATTTTACTGCTAGGTAACAGGGGCATAGGGTGAAAGAAACTCTGCCCATTGTTTCTCGCTGGCGCCCGGGATCGAACCCGGGACCACAGGATCACAAGTCCAGTGTGCTGTCCGCTCGGCCGACCGGCTCCCCGGCTTAAGTGCCAATGGTAATCATTCCAATTGTAAACTATGTGAACAAAAGCTAGAACATACTGTCTAACACTATATCTGTGATTGCCCTGTTATCAATTACTTCAGAACAAATGGTATGATGTACTTTGAGTTCTGTTATTACTTTTATACACTCAAGAATATTGGAAGATATTCTTGTGCTGTACCCAGATTTTGCTAGTGGAGGCTAATAGATCAGCCTTACATTTCATGTTCTCTCCTGATTCCATGTATGACTGGCTGTCTTGTGAGGTTTTTGATCTACACTGTGTGGTCTTTCATACATAATAGGATAGCAGCACATTGCTGTGTATACCTAAGCTTGTTAAAAAAAAAAAAAGTGCTTAGCAAATATTTATGTAGTGTGTTCTACTTTTGTGTAGGTATTCACTACTAATTATACACAAAACAATTTTATCAACTATAATCTTATTTATTAGTATCAAAGTGTTTCAGTTTCAAGCGAAATAAGATCACGATACCGTGCAAAGATTGAAGCAGACAAGAAATAGTTGAAGGAACTGATAGTGGGCTACAATAAAGACAATATAGACAAACTGTGTGTGGACATTGCTGAAGAGGGCAACTTTCCATGGTATAATGGCACTCCTCAACCAACTGATAAAGGTAAGTGTTTTTGGTTATTTTCTGTGCATACTGGCCGTGTCAATGAGGATAAATATTGTTAGCTAATAACATGTTAATTCAAACTTACTCATTATGGTAATGGACAAATGGAAGTCCATGCCTAATTTATATTTTTAAGATAATAATATTAAGAAGATACCTTAAAAATGATTACATATGATTGCATCGTTGCATAATACATGCATCCTACAATGACAGATTTGTTTATGTTCCTTATTAAATCATTTACTTTATATTTTATTTCTGAATATTTTAACAGATACTCTTCAAGAAAAGAGAAATGCTGCAGAAAAGTGGCATATGTACAACAGAGTTGTGGAAGAACAAAATGTCATTCAACTGGAAATGAAAAGCATGCTCTTTATGAAGCTATGCCAGTTGTTTGTATTAACACTTTCGCGCTCTCCGCAAAGGTCACTCAGCCAACCGAATGTGCGCGCTGCGTTTTTATCGCTTAAACGTAAAAACAAAAATGTGTATACTCTTTTTACTCCTCTGACCTTAGTTCTCATGCTACGTATTTCATTTTGGTACCAACGTGTTCGCAATAAAATTCTCTAGAAGAACATTAGTAAAATAAGTCACGAAACATATAGGGATACCAGCACCAAATAAATAACTACGTAGATGACTCGCCGTGAGCGCCCATCAGCAACAAAATGTTTTTACTCTTGGGATTGTAATCACCTCCACACTAGTTCTACAGCGTTAATTTTGGTATCAATGGACTCGCAATGAAATTCCCAACACGGTGATATGAATATAAGCGTAGAATAATGATGCAGCCCGCCCGCAAGAGTGTGGGAAGTGGTGAAATTGTTACCCGGTATCGGTGACGGGACGACGCACGGCGCTTTGAAAGTTTATACTTATTTCACTCTCATGACATTAATTTTCTATGTACGTCATTCATTTTTATGTCAATGTGTTCGCAATAGAATGTTCTATGTGCCCATAGGTAAAAAATATCAACAAAGCGTAAGTTAGAATAGCGACAAATATAAAACAACGCTGGAACATATCAGTGAGCGTCAAACACACACGAAATATTTTTACTTTTGTTATGTTTGTCAAGATTATACTTGTTGCACACAGTTATTTTTGGTTGTATATTGATTGGAATAAAATTCCCTAAACAGACATGCATATAATACATGATATGGGGGAAGAATTACCAGTATAAACGGCTAAAGTCACCCACCTGCAACCCGTTTGGGACAAAAAACCATTTGATCGAATTTATCCACACCTTTCATGAACTTATTGTACCATGCAGCCTAGTGGTGAGAAAGAGAGCCTCATAGCGCGCAGTTTGAAACAAACCCAAAGTAAATCGGATAAAAATTGAATTTTATACAAATATTTTAAAAGTAGACATAACTTTATGTCCACTATGCGTTTACGTTAGACGAAACCGAACGCGCCGGCGCGTCCAGATAGCGCGAAAGTGTTAATTTTGTTTTCATTTGATTTATTAAAAACAAAAAAAAAAACAATAATTTTCTTTACTCCAATCTAATAGGGAAACAAACTGCTCTGGTGAGGATTGTGTAACTTCATTCAACTTAAGATAACTGAATGATGTTCCAGCGCAACCCTTTGCTTGAATAACAATGGTTATTTGGTATAACCATGTCCTATTACAACTCAATATAGCCCCTTAACACTTACAAGACTTAAAAAAAAAATTGGTAATTAAGTGGAATAATCAAATTGATCTAAGAATTAACAATACTCAAATTGCCAACAGAGTAGATGTGAAGTTCCTAGGTATTCACATTGAAAACATACTCAATTTCCATTGCCATATACAAGATATTAGCAAAAAGGTTTCTAAAATAGTAGGCATTCTTTCCAAAGTCAAATACTATGTTCCTCGCCTTGTCCTAGTTACTCAGTATTATTCCCTCATTTATCTATGTCTTGCCTATGGTAACTGTGCCTGGGGATCCACCACCCTGGAGGGAGTCGGTCGGCCGAGCGGACAGCACGCTGGACTTGTGATCCTGTGGTCCCGGGTTCGATCCCGGGCGCCGGCGAGAAACAATGGGCATAGTTTCTTTCACCCTATGTCCCTGTTACCTAGCAGTAAAATAGGTACCTGGGTGTTAGTCAGCTGTCACGGGCTGCTTCCTGGGGTGTGGAGGCCTGGTCGAGGACCGGGCCGCGGGGACACTAAAGCCCCGAAATCATCTCAAGATAACCATCTCAAGATAACCCTTAATTACCCCTACCCCAAATTAATCAACAAAAATCAGAAATTACAACCATCACAAATTACAGTATCAGACAACACTCTGCTCCCTTACTAAAAGTCTTCAACATGTTAAAAGTCAAGTCTCTGCACAATCTCTCTACACATACTGCACAATGTAAGTACACCAGTTGATTGACAGTTGAGAGGCGGGACCAAAGAGCCAAAGCTCAACCCCGCAAGCACAATTAGGTGAGTACAAGGATGGATTGATAAATGAATATATGGATTACTGACTTTAAACACAAGTTTATTGAGTTTATTACAATAATGAATCATATATTTTACATAAATAATTAGGAAATTTTTTAGAAATTATATTGTTCTGCAAAGGAAGTAAGATACATAGTTTTGATGGGAGTCACCTCTGACTTAATTACATTTAAAAAAAAAAAATCTATTCTAAAGCATCATGACTTGCCCTTTTCCAACAGATTCACCTTCCTTCTTGACTATCTTTAAAAGATTTCTTTCTTCTTTTCCGTTTGATGGCTTCAACCCATCTCGTCTTCAATGGACATCTTCGACCCTTCTAAGATATGCTCTTTGGGACCCCTGATCAAGTTACTTGCTTCAGCAGTAAGTAGACACTGATGTGCTGAAAATGTGGAAAACATAAAATATGTAAGAAATATTTACAAAAAACAAAACACCAAAATCACAGAAATTTGGAACCATAATAGTCTATAGACAGAGGCCACCAGGCATCACAACACACTGTAGAAAGAGACCAAGAAGGGCAATTGTGGTGCCACAGTGGTTTCCAAGAAACCTAGCATAGATTATTTGAGTTAAAATTGGTTTACTTGCCCTACCATCTAGATGATTTGATGCTCTGCCAATACAGCACACATCAATTCATTGCACACTTATATAATAATTATTTGTGAATATAAAACAAGTACTTTATATTTAAAAATAGATTTTTTTATATTTGTAGACAATGAAGAAAAGTATCCCTGGTTTCCATACAGTATATTCTAAACAAAATATATATTAACAAAACACATCACAACAAATAGTTGACAGCTGGAAGACTGCCAAATAACAAAAAGAGCTTTGAATATATGATCAGACATTCTTGAGATGGGACAGGACCCAAACACTCGCCAGGTCCAAAAAGCACACTAGAAGCCACCCCAAAACCTCCATTCATTCATTCACAATGTTCTCCCAAGACCATCATAAATGAATGAATGCATGATGGTCTTTTCCCCAAGACCATATGATCCAAGGTACCTCTTGGCCAAGATGGCACTAAGACAGCACGAAACCCCTCTCCACCAAAACATAAAATCTGGGAATGCAATGTGTGATGAATGTATGGTCTTTGATAATGTGAATATTTTATATAGGCAAAAGTACATACATACATAGATACATACATACATACATACATACATACAGTGGCACCTCGACATACGATTGCCCCTACTTACTATAATTTCGAGTTACGATGTAAATTTCATCGAAAAATGCGACTCGACATCCGATGGTGTCATCGACTTCCGATATTTGTTGGTACACGTTCGGGTCGACCGAGGGCGTGGTTCCCGGTCACGCGGCCGACCTGCCTCAGTTTACTACAGCTGCCCGCTTAGTGACGATCACGCCTATAAGAAATTCCACTTTTGTGGTGATTTTTTGCATTTTGAACATTAAAGTAATTATTATATATTACGCCATGAGTCCCAGGTAAGTCAGTGGTAAGGCTCAAGATATGAAAACCCATGTAAGGACGACCATAGAACAGAAACAAGAGTACAGAATGTCTCTTCCTCAACAATTAAGAAGATGTGTGCAGCATGGGAAGAATTGCAAACCTTTGCTGAAACGACTCGCCCAAATCAAGCTGCAGTAGGTCGTTGCCTTAACCTATTCAATGACACTGTGATGCATCATTACAGACAAATGTTAAAACGAAGTAAAAAAAAATGTATCTTGACAAATTTGTAGTGAGACAAACAAGCACACAACCATAACCAGGTCCTAGTGGTATTCAGGCAAAACGTAGGAGAGAGAGAGTACCCCAGAGAAAACATCACTGCCTGATGTGATAATGGAAGGGGACTTCCCTTCCATACAGTAACAACTCTCCTCCTCCCCCCTCATCACCATCTTCCATACACCATCAAGAGCCCTCCATAAAGGTAAGAGAAACTTTGGTACTGTACTGTAGTTAGAAAAAAACATTGTATTCAGTATAAAATTTATTTGTATGTTAATATTTTGGAGGGTGGGGAAAGGATTAATTCAATTCTCTTTATTTCTTATGGGAAAAATCGCTTTGACTTACGATATTTCGACTTACATTCCGTCTCTGGGAACGGATTAGCATCGTAAGTCGAGGCCCCATTGTACATACATACATAGGATACAAGCAGATTGTAGGATTCATAGGAAAGGCAAGTACAATGCCCAAAACCACTAATACTCATACTATGGGAAAAACTTAAAAATATATAACTAAAACTGGACAAACTGGAGGAATGGCCCAAGAATCTATACACCAGTTAATTGACAGTTGAGACACGGGACCAAAGAGCCAATCCTCAATCCCTGCAAACACAACTAGGCGAGTACAAGTTTTGCTTTCAAATTGAGTAATGAAGAATGAGTTTTGATTACCTGTATCAGTTGTATCTTGAGAAAGTCTTTGTTTCTTCATTTCTTTCAAGGACTTATCCTCTTGCTCTACATTCTTGTCTTTTGCTTCACTGATCTTCCTATTTTGATTGCTTCCCTCTATAGCACTATATTGAACTTGGTTGACATTTTGCTGAGTGTGAACTGAAAATAAGGAAAACCTGAATAAAATATATATCCTCATTAAACAAAAATTGTGTTTCTCTACAGCTGCAGCTACAGATAACACACAGCCACTCTGCTTGAATTTATGTACATGCTACACACACACACAATAGTTCAAATCTACAAAAGTAGCAGCAGAGAAGATCCACTCAATTATAGACCTGTATCATTGACAAGTGTAATAGTCAAAATATTGGAAAAAATAATAAAAAACTAAATCGGTAGAACACCTGAAGAGAAATGGTATAATATCAGACAGACACAATGGTTTTTGATCTGGAAGATCCTGTGTATCGAATTTACTCAGTTTCTATGATCGAGCCACAGAGATTTTACAGGAAAGAGATGGTTGGGTTGCCTGCATCTATATGGACCTAAAAAAGGCTTTTGATAGAGTTCCACAAAAGAGGTTGTTCCGGAAACTGGAAAATATTGGAGGGATGACAGGTAAGCTTCTAACATGGATGAAAACTTTTCTGACTGATAGAAAAATGAGGGCAGTAATCAGAGGCAATGTATTGGACTGGAGAAATGTCACAAGTGGAGGACCACAGGGTTCAGATCTTGCATCGGTGATGTTCATTGTCTACATAAACAATCTACCAGATGGAATACAGAATTATATGAACATGTTTGCTGATGATGCTAAAATAGTAGGAAGATTAAGAAACTTAGATGATTGGCATGCCCTTCAAGAAGACCTGGACAAAATAAGTATATGAAGCACCACTTGGCAAATGGAATTTAATGTGAATAAATGTCATGATATGGAATGTGGAATAGCAGAACATAGACCCCACACAACCTACAAATTATGTGAGAAATCTTTAAAGAATTGTGATAAAGAAAGAGATCTAGGGATGGTTCTAGATAGAAAAGTATCACCTGAGGCCCACATAAAGAATGTTGTGCGAGTGGCCTATGCTAAACTTTCTAACTTCAGAATTGCTTTTAAATACATGGACGGTAAAATACTAAAGAAATTGTTTACAACTTTTGTTAGGCCAAAGCTAGAATATGCAGTAGTTGTGCGGTGTCCATAATTAAGAAGCACATCAACAAACTGGAAAAGGTGCAAAGACATGCTACTAAGTGGCTCCCAGAACTGAAGGGCAAGAACTATGAGAGGTTAGAGGCATTAAATATGCCAAAACTAGAAGACAGAAGAAATTACAGGTGATAAGATCACTACGTACAAAATAGTAACTGGAATTTATAAAATTGACAGGGAAGATTTCCCGAGACCTGGAACTTCAAGAACAAGAAGTCATAGATTTAAACTAAGCACAGATGCTGAGGAACAATAGGAAAATTCACTTTCACAAACACAGTGGTAGACAGTTGGAACAAGTTAGGTGAGAAAGTGGTGAAGGCCAAGACCGTCAGGAGTTTCAAAGTGTCATATGACAAAAGAGTCCTGGGAAGACGGGACACCACGAGCATAGCTCTCATCCTGTAACTACACTTAGATAATTACACTCACTCCACACATTCTCTTGTACTACATATATGTACAAAAACTTTCTACTAAATGTTAATCCTGATCTGAAATTCTTCCTGGACATGTAATAGAACACCAACAAATAAATATATAAAAACCAACCCGTTCTCGCAAATTCGTAAAGTCAATATTGACTTATTAATTTAACACTTTCGCGCTATCTGGACGCGCCGGCGCGTCCGGTTTCGTCTAACGTAAACGCATAGTGGACATAAAGTTATGTCTTCTTTTAAAATATTTGTATAAAATTCAATTTTAATCCGATTTCATTGGGGTTTGTTTCAAACGACGCGCCATGAAGTTCTCTTTCTCACCACTAGGCCGCCTGGCGCGTCGGCCTACCCGGTCACGTGACGGGCCCATTGTTTTCGTGTCACGTGTCGTGAGTCGATCACGCTCCCCTCGCGCGCCAAACTCGAGCATTTTTACCCGTTTCCGTGTGGATTATACCCAATTACTTCATCAAAAATGGATCAAGGTCAAGGCCCAAGCACTTCTACGCCCAAGGAAGCCTCCAGGTCATCGAGAGTGGACAAAATAACCCAAGTTTTTAAGAAGTGGAGCAGAGTGAAGCTCACACCAACGAAAATTCCAGGCCTTGTGGAGGATTTATCAGAAGCTGAAGGTGAAGTAGAGGTATTGGAGGAAGATTTTGGAACCCACAATGATTATAGTGTACCTAGAGCTAGAGGGAATGATACGGCAACGAGTGATGAGGAGACTGAGGCTCTCACCGAGGAAGAGGAGGCACCGCGACCCTCTCCTCCTCCTCCATCTCGGCGCACACGTGGTGCATCTAGGCTACCTAGAAAAGTAGCTACCAGACATGTTACTCGTCGTAGGAACACACGACAAATTGCGCCAAGTGATTCTGAAAGTATAAGTGATGAGGAAAGTGATGAGGATTCATTCGAGCGTGCTGAAAGGCGTACATGTACAGTACGTACTCGGCAGGCTGGGGCTGGTGAGGGCTGGAGTCGTAGCAATACTTCTCCAGTTGTTGATGATTTTACTGGAAATCCTGGACTGAAAATTCCCAAGCCTACTAGTGCACTGGCTTATATTCAATTGTTCATCACGCGTGCCCTCCTTGAGTTCTTTACCGTTGAAACAAATTTGTACGCCTCGCAGTTATTCCGGATGGCCAATGAAAATGTATCAGATATTTGGACCCCAGTGAAGGTGAGTGAAATGTCGCGATTCCTAGGACTGTTCATATTGATGGGCATAATTAGGCTCCCAACTATGAGGATGTATTGGCAAACAGCAAAGCCATGGCATGCTCGTTTCTTCAGCTTGTTCATGCCGTCCAGACGATTCCAGCATATAAACCAGTTTTTCCACACATTCAATACCAATGCAGTGCCCGTGAACAATCGTGATAAGCTAATAAAAGTGAGACCAGTGATGGATTACTTGAAAGAGAGGTTTGCTCAAGTTTACATCCCCAAGAAAGAGTTGTGTTTGGATGAGGGTACAATGGCATGGCGAGGCCGACTATCCTTCAAAGTGTACAATCCAAATAAACCAGACAAGTATGGTGTGAAACTTTATATGCTTGCTGAATCTGTCTCTGGGTACATATATGACTTTGACGTATACTCAGGTATTGGTAAGACGATAGTGGATACAGTAACGGGGTTGATGCAGCCTTTAGTGAACCAGGGTTACCATTTGTACATGGATAATTGCTACAACTCGGTTACCCTGACAGAAACATTGAGAGAACTTGGGGTGTACACATGTGGCACAATTAGAATGCTACGTGGCGCCCCAAAGGTATTGCAAGCTCTAGCCAAGGGTAAACTTCCACTGGATACCACAGTATACCGCCGCAAAGATAATACCTTCATTCTCCTGTGGAAAGACAAGCGAGTGGTTTCAATCATTACCAACATCCACAATGCAGACACTCAGCGAGTTCAGCGAAGGAAGCGAATTCGCAACCGAGACGGAACAAGTGGAATACAACAGGTAACAGTGAACAAACCGACTGCAATTTGCGAGTACAATAAGTTCATGAAAGGTGTGGACCACTTCGATCAAATGGTTAAATATTACCATTTTACCAGGAAAACTCACAAGTGGACCAAAAAGATTACCTTTTATTTCCTGCAAATGGCATTGCATAATGCCTATGTTTTGTACAAATACAACACAACTGATCGAAAAAAGCTAACATTGCTACAGTTCCACGAAGTGGCAATCTGGGCCCTATTGCACTGGGACACAGAGGAGTGGCCTAAAACATCATCATCATCTCAACACTTGCGGCACGCTCCAGACATAAATGATGACACGGCTCCTGCCAATGCTGACGCCATGCCAACTCCCGGACCATCTGGTGTGAGGCGGCCTTTGTTCACTACACCACCTCAAGATGAAGCAGACAACGAATCTGAACCCAACATGTCTGCCACACTGCCAGTTGACGAAACTGTTTTGTCAGATGAATCTGACTCTCCTGCAACTCCTGTTACACCTCCAGCGAGAGGACCTGGCCGCCCTATTGTTGATTCAGAAAATCGCATGAACTACAAACTGAAACATGAAATTTACAGACTGCTCAAACGTCTCAAGTGTCATGCATGCGCACGGTCCGGTAAAAGGAAGGACACGAACTATGGATGCAAGACCTGTGGTGTTGCACTCTGTGTTGTTCCCTGCTACACCAATTACCACCGGAAACAGGTGTATTGGGTGGTGAAGAAGTAACCACCCGCAACAGCTTCACTCCACCTACAAACCATCTATTGAGCAACTTCGGGAATGAAGAACCTGAAGAAGGTGGAGTGAAGAACAAATGCTCAACTTACTGTTCCACAACCAGCCTTCCCTTGGTAAGTACACCTATTTGGTCCAAGTTTGTGTAGTATAATTTAGCTCATAGAACATTCTATTGCGAAAACATTGCCACAAAAATGAATGACATACATACACTAATAATATCAGAACAGTGAAATAAGTATAAACTTTCAAAGCAACGTTTCGCGCGTGTGTCGTCCGGTCACCGTTACCGGGTAACAGTGCGCCCACTTCCCACACTCTTGCGGGTGGGCCGGGACCATTATTCTACTATTATATTCATATCACCGTATTGGGAATTTTATTAGGAGTCCATTGATACCAAAATTAAGGCTGTAGGACAATTGTAGAGGTGATAATAATCCCAAGAGTAAAAACATTTTGTTGCTGTTGAGCGCTCACGGCGACTCATCTTCGTAGTTATTTATTTCATGCTGGTATCTCTATAGCTTTCGTGACTTTTTTTACTGATGTTCTTCTAGAGAATTTTATTGCGAACACGTTGGTACCAAAATGAAATACGTAGCATGAAAACTAAGGTCAGAAAAGTAAAAAGAGTATACACATTTTTGTTTTTACGCTTAAGCGATAAAAACGCCGCGCGCACATACGGATGGCTGAGTGACCTTCGCCGAGAGCGCGAAAGTGTTAACTACGTGCATAGGTGATATACTAAACATAATAGATACCCCTAAAAAGATTCATAGAAAACACCGACCTTACCTAACCTTGTTAGTATCTTAAGATAAGCATCTTATTGCTTCGTAATTACAGTTATTACTTAACCTATACCTATTATAGGTTAGGTAATAATTGTAATTACGAAGCAATAAGATGCTTATCTTAAGATACTAACAAGGTTAGGTAAGGTCAGTGTTTTCTATGAATCTTTTTAAGGGTATCTATTATGTTAAGTATGTCACCTATGCACATATTTAATAAGTCAATATTGACTTATTAAATTTGCGAGAACGGGTTGATAAAAACATATTTAAAAATTCTTTGATAAACAGATGAAACTTTGCTGGGTAAAGAAGGCATGAGCTTCAGGTTGGAATTTATATTTATATATATATATATATATATATGTCGTACCTAGTAGCCAGAACGCACTTCTCAGCCTACTATGCAAGGAGCGATTTGCCTAATAAGCCAAGTTTTCATGAATTAATTGTTTTTCGACTACCTAACCTCACCTAACCTAACTTTTTTGGCTACCTAACCTATAAAGATAGGTTAGGTTAGGTTAGGTAGGGTTGGTTAGGTTCCGTCATATATCTACGTTAATTTTAACTCCAATAAAAAAAATTGACCTCATACATAATGAAATGGGTAGCTTT